>NC_140001.1:6520853-6630083 GCF_964263955.1 Coregonus lavaretus
ACTTTGTGTCTATAATAACAGAGTTCAAGTAACAGACACATCTCAACATCAAGTGTTCAGAGGAGACTGTGTGAATCAGGCCTTCATGGTCGAATTGCTGCAAAGAAACCACTACTAAAAGGACACCAAAAAGAAGAAGAGACTTGCTTGGGCCAAGAAACACGAGCAATGGACATTAGACCGGTGGAAATGTGTCCTTTGGTCTGGAGTCCAAATTGGAGATTTTTGGTTCCAACTGCCGTGTCTTTGTGAGACTCGGTGTGGGTGAACGGATGATCTCCGCATGTGTATTTCCCACCGTAAAGCATGGAGGAGGAGGTGTTATGGTGTGGGGGGTGCTTTGCTGGTGACATTGTGATTTATTTAGAATTCAAGGCACACTTAACCAGCATGGCTACCACAGCATTCTGCAGCGATACGCCATCCCATCTGGTTTGGGCTTAGTGGGACTATCATTTGTTTTTCAACAGGACAATGACCCAACACACCTCCAGGCTGTGTAAGGGCTATTTTACCAAGAAGGAGAGTGATGGAGTGCTGCATCAGATGACCTGGCCTCCACAATCCCCCGACCTCAACCAAATTTAGATGGTTTGGGATGAGTCGGACCGCAGAGTGAAGGAAAAGCAGCCAACAAGTGCTCAGCATATTTGGGAACTCCTTCAAGACTGTTGGAAAAGCATTCCGGGTGAAGCTGGTTGAGAGAATGCTAAGAGTGTGCACAGCTGTCATCAAGGCAATGGGTGGATATTTTCTGTATTGACTGACCTTCATGTCTTAAAGTAATGATGGACTGTTGTTTCTCTTTGCTTATTTGAGCTGTTCTTGCCATAATATGGACTTGGTCTTTTACCAAATAGGGCTATCTTCTGTATACCATATATATACTGTATATACTGTATTCTATACTATTCTACTGTATCTTAGTCCATGCCGCTCTGACATCGCTCGTCCATGTATGTATATATTCTTAATTCATTCCTTACTTAGATTTGTGTGTATTGGGTATACGTTGTGAAATTGATAGATATTACTGCACTGTCGGAGCTAGAAGCACAAGCATTTCGCTACACCCGCAATAACATCTGCTAAACACATGTATGTGCCCAATAATATTTGATTTGATTTTAACTGAAAATATAAGGAATAGAGAGACAAGTTCTTTGTCAGGAGTCTTAATGTAGTTGTTGTTGTTGTAGTGTAGGAGCCAGCCTGGTCTCATAGACTAGAGGTAGCACAGTAAACGTAAAGCCTGGTCTGTGTGTATGAGCCAGCCTGGTCTCATAGACTAGACGTAGCACAGTAAACGTAAAGCCTGGTCTGTGTGTATGAATGAAAGGTTACAAAAGGAAACTGAGCTTCACTACTTTTCTGCTTTTTTCTGTTTTCACAAATCTGCCGAGGTCAAGAGGCGTGTAGGAGGCGTGTAGGAGTTAAACATGAATGGGAATTCTGTTGATGGATTTACAGTATGAGCAGAAAGCTACCAGTGCTCGTGTTGTAGTCAACGTATGCTTAGGTGGAAATATCTTTGACGTTCGATGCGAAGGGCTTTGGTTTTGGCTAATATTTGACAGTAATATCCAGATTTTTTCACAAGTCATTGCTCTACTATAAGCATGTGTGAGGCCTAGCTATGAGTGTGACCATTAGGTCACCACTAGTAAGCCTTGTCTGAGCCAGAATGGCCCATAGGACAGGAGCCTATCTCCTGTTTCTGTAGCGTGAGGCAGCTGGATGTACCAGTTTCATCCCATGGACAGGACTGTAGAGTTCACAACTACTGGCAAGTTTTTTTTCCAAAGGGAATGTCGGCAGGTCTAGCACTGGAGTTTCAGGTCTAGCACTGGAGTTTCCGGTCTAGCACTGGAGTTTCCGGTCTAGCACTGGAGTTTCCGGTCTAGCACTGGAGTTTCCGGTCTAGCACTGGAGTTTCAGGTCTAGCACTGGAGTTTCAGGTCTAGCACTGGAGTTTCAGGTCTAGCACTGGAGTTTCAAATTTAGCACTGGAGTTTCAGGTCTAGCACTGGAGTTTCAGGTCTAGCACTGGAGTTTCAGGTCTAGCACTGGAGTTTCAGGTCTAGCACTGGAGTTTCAGGTCTAGCACTGGAGTTTCAAATTTAGCACTGGAGTTTCAGGTCTAGCACTGGAGTTTCAGGTCTAGCACTGGAGTTTCAAATTTAGCACTGGAGTTTCAGGTTTAGCACTGGAGTTTCAGGTCTAGCACTGGAGTTTCAGGTCTAGCACTGGAGTTTCAGGTCTAGCACTGGAGTTTCAAATTTAGCACTGGAGTTTCAGGTCTAGCACTGGAGTTTCAGGTCTAGCACTGGAGTTTCAAATTTAGCACTGGAGTTTCAGGTCTAGCACTGGAGTTTCAGGTCTAGCACTGCACTGTAACAGTTTAATCTTCTCTCTGCTCCTGTGAAAACGTTTTTCTCTGAGGAATTTGATTTTCATGCAAATATCCCTTCCTTTGCTCCTCAACTGCACATTAATCTGTTTTCGTGCCGTGTTAGCAAATATATTATGATATTATCTCCACCTGATAGCTCCGGTTAGATAGTTATCTAGCAGGAAATTGGGCATTTTGGGCCCAGCTGCTGGAGGTGAGTGATGAGGTGGGCCCACAGCCCAGGGGGAAAAGGGAAGGCAGACAGGAGGGCGCTCTTGCCAGTTCCTCTAGTCTGGTCCAACACACCAATTTTCACTGATTCTGCATGTCTCACCGGTTCACATGAGAAAACCCCAGGGACGACTTTTAACCTACTTACCACACATCTCTTGATTCAGTCCTGGGCGCCCATCTGTAACTTTTCAGAGTTCCCTTTCTTGTTCACACTAGTCCCAGGTTTCCATCTATTCTCTCTCTCCTCTCCCAGATGAATTAGATCGGCTATCCTCTAGCTCAGTCTGCCCACAGGACTACTTACTGCCCCACCATCACTAGGGCTGTGTCCCAAATGGCACCCTATTCCCTACATAGTGCACTACTTTTGACCATAGGCCTATGGGCGAATAGGGTGACATTTGGCACACGGCCTAGATCAATCTACAGTGTGTGGTTAGGACAGGACCATGATGCCTCACCAAGGTAATCGCTGAAAGGTAATCGCTGCTGGAGGGGATTGGCTGCCGTTTTATGGACTCTTAACCAACCGTGATATTTTGTTTGTTTTTTCGCATTGTTTGTAACTTATTTTGTACATAATGTTACTGCTACCGTCTCTTATGACCGAAAAGAGCTTCTGGACATCAGAACAGCGATTCCTCACCTTGAACTGGACTAATAATTGTTCTTTAATGAGTCTGACGAGAGGGATTTGCTCCAGACACCCGACAGGGCCCTCATCCCGGTCATTCGCAGTAGAAAGAAAATAAGATATCGCGGAAGGATATCGGGGTGCCTGGTAAGGAGCCGGCGATGAGTGGCTAATCTGCCTTTGCCATCGATACTATTGGCCAACGTATAATCGCTTGATAACAAAGTGGACAAACTAGAAGCACGTTTATCCTACCAATGGGACATTAACCAATGGGACTTATGTTTCACCGAGTCGTGGCTGAACGACGACATGAATAACATACAGCTGGTGGGATATACACTGTATCGGCAGGATAGAACAGCAGCCTCAGGTAAGACAAGGGGTGGCGGTCTATGTATATTTGTAAACAACAGCTGGTGCACGATATCTAAGGAAGTCTCGAGGTTTTGCTCGCCTGAGGTAGAGTATCTCATGATAAGCTTTAGACCACACTATCTACCAAGAGAGTTTTCATATATATTCTTCGTAGCTGTCTATTTACCACCACAAACCGATGCTGGCACTAAGACTGCACTCAATGAACTGTATACGGCCATAAGCAAATAGGAAAACGCTCATCCAGAGGCAGCGCTCCTAGTGGCCGGGGACATTAATGCAGGGAAACTTAAATCCGTTTTACCTCATTTCTACCAGCATGTTAAATGTGCAACCAGAGGGAAAACAACTTTAGACCACCTTTACTCCACACACAGAGACGCATACAAAGCTCTCCCTCGCCCTCCATTTGGCAGATCTGACCATAACTCTATCCTCCTGATTCCTGCTTACAAGAAAAAACTAAAGCGGGAAGCACCAGTGACTCTGTCAATAAAAGTGGTCAGATGAAGCAGATGCTAAGCTACAGGACTGTTTTGCTAGCACAGACTGGAATATGTTCCGGGATTCTTCCGATGGCATTGAGGAGTACACCACATCAGTCACTGGCTTCATCAATAAGTGCATCGATGACGTCATCCCCACAGTGACTGTACGTACACACCCCAACCAGAAGCCATGGATTACAGGCAACATCCACACTGAGCTAAAGGGTAGAGCTGCTGCTTTCAAGGAGCGGGACTCTAACCCGGAAGCTTATAAGAAATCCCGCTATGCCCTCCGATGAACCATCAAACAGGCAAAGCGTCAATACAGGACTAAGATCGAATCGTACTACACAGGCTCCGATGCTCGTCGGATGTGGCAGGGCTTGCAAACTATTACAGACTATAAAGGGAACCACAGCCGCGAGCTGCCCAGTGACACTAGCCTACCAGATGAGCTAAATTACTTCTATGCTCGCTTCAAGGCAAGTAAAACTGAAACATGCATGAGAGCATCAGCTGTTCCGGGCGACTGTGTGATCATGCTCTCTCTGTAGCCGATGTGAGTAAGACCTGTAAACAGGTCAACATTCACAAGGCCGCAGGGCCAGAAGGATTACCATTACGTGTACTCTGAGCATGCGCTGACCAACTGGCAAGTGTCTTCACTGACATTTTCAACCTCTCCCTGTCTTTGTCTGTAATACCAACATGTTTCAAGCAGACCACCATAGTCCCTGTGCCCAAGATAATTAAGGTAACCTGCCTAAATGACTACCGACCCGTAGCACTCACGTCTGTAGCCATGAAGTGCTTTGAAAGGCTGGTCATGGCTCACATCAACACCATTATCCCAGAAACCCTAGACCCACCCCAATTTGCATACTGCCACAACGGATCCACAGATGATTCAATCTCTATTGCGCTCCACACTGCCCTTTCACACCTGGACAAAAGGAACACCTATGTGAGAATGCTATTAATTGACTACAGCTCAGCATTCAACACCATAGTGCCTTCAAAGCTCATCACTAAGCTAAGGACCCTGGGACTAAACACCTCCCTCTGCAACTGGATCCTGGACTTCCTGACGGGCCGCCCCCAGGTGGTAAGGGTAGGGAACAACACATCCGCCACGCTGATACTCAACACGGGGGCCCCTCAGGAATGCGTGCTCAGTCCCCTCCTGTACTCCCTGTTCACTCATGACTGCATGGCCAGGCGCGACTCCAACACCGTCATTAAGTTTGCCGATGACACAACAGTGGTAGGCCTGATCACCAACAACGACACAATATTTACATGGCTCAAAGAGAAGGAATATAATATATATTGTTTACAGGAAACTCATTCAACAATTCTAGATGAAGTTACGTGGAAAAAGGAATGGGGCGGCGAAATATACTTATCCCATGGGCAAAGAAACTCAAAAGTGGTGATGATATTAATTAACAGTAATTTCGATCCGAATGTGCAAATTGTCCAAACAGATCCGCAAGGTAGATGGATTATTTTAAATATGTTATTGGACCATAAACATATAGGGAGGAGGTCAGAGACCTGGCCGTGTGGTGCCAGGACAACAACCTCTCCCTCAATGTGATCAAGACAAAGGAGATGATTGTGGACTACAGGAAAAAGAAGAGGACCGAGCACGCCCCCATTCTCATCGACGGGGCTGTAGTGGAGCAGGTTGAGAACTTCAAGTTCACATCACCAACAAACTAACATGGTCCACGCACACCAAGACAGTCGTGAAGAGGGCACGACAAAACCTATTCCCCCTAAGGAGACTGAAAAGATTTGGCATGGGTCCTCAGATCCTCCAAATGTTCTACTGCTGCACCATCGAGAGCATCCTGACTGGTTGCATCACTACCTGGTATAGCAACTGCTCGGCCTCCGACCGCAAGGCACTACAGAGGGTCCAGGACCTCTATACCAGGCGGTGTCAGAGGAAGGCCCTAAAAATTGTCAAAGACTCCATCCACCCTAGTCATAGACTGTTCTCTCTGCTACCGCACGGCAAGCGGTACCAGAGCGCCAAGTCTAGGTTCAAGAGGCTTCTAAACAGCTTCTATCCCCAAGCCATAAGACTCCTGAATATCTAATCAAATGGCTACCCGGACCATTTGCATTGCCCCCCCCCCCCCCTCTTTTACACTGCTGCTACTCTCTGTTTATTATCTATGAATAGTCACTTTAATAACTCTACCTATATGTACATATTACCTCAATTACCTCGACTAACCGGTGCCCCCGCACATTGACTCAGTACCGGTACCCCCTGTATATAGCCTCGCTACTGTTATTTTACTGCTGCTCTTTAATTATTTGTTACTTTTATTTCTTATTATTTTCATATTAAATGTTTTTGTTGTTGGTATTCTTTCTTAAAATTGCATTGTTGGTTAAGGGCTTGTAAGTAAGCATTTCACTGTAAGAAAACCTGTTGTTTTCGGTGCATGTGACACATAACATTTGATTTGATTTGAAAGGTAATCACTGAGGCCCAAATTCCTTTAGGAAGAGGAGCGATGGCAGGTCATCTTGTTCCACTCTAGAATAATTTCACCCATCCCCCTTTTCATACCTCACTGACCCACGACTCTTTCGTCTTGGGTGCCATTTCTTCCTTGATAATGGCACAACTGTTAATCTCCCACAATTTGCCCAAATGTGCTCCAGTCTCAGGGAGAGAGAAAGGAGAAAGAGAGAGAGAGGATAAATTACTTCAAGCTGTTGCCCTGGTGAGTGATTTGCCCGGAAGGGCTTTAGCATACTGAGAGATGGAAAGCATTGGCTTCCTGTTATTAGAGGAATATATAGTGAAAGAGAGAGGGAGTGAGAACGAAAGGAGAGATAGAGAGAGGGAGAGTAATGGAGGGAGAGGGGTAAACGTCTTAAGCAGATGGTATTGATGATGAATGAATACTTCTCCCTGACATGGAGGAATGCCATTTGCAGCCCAGACAGGGAAGGACAGAGTTGAAAGAGGCTACAATATAACAGTTCAAAGTTTGCGGTGTTCATGAAAAGTTCCCAACACCTTTTGGTGGAAGGCTCATGTTGAGACTCCTCTCGCAGGCCGGCAGCACTGCCTTGGCCCCCATTCATTCCCAGGGGCAAGGCTCTGCTACTACAGTCCTGCAGGCAGGAGAGGAATGACAAATGGGCTCCCCCGTCTTCGCTCATGAGTTGTGCAGATGTGTGTGTACGAAAGAGAGATTGTGTGTGTGTGTGTGTGTGTGTGTGTGTGTGTGTGTGTGTGTGTGTGTGTGTGTGTGTGTGAGAGAGAGCAACTATTTGTGTGAAAGCGCTCAGTGTGTGTGAGAGAGAGAGTGTGTGTGTGTGTGTGTGTGAGGGCAAGTATAGTACCAGTCAAAGGTTTGGACACACCTACTCATTCCAGGGTTTTTCTTTATTTGTATTATTTTTACATTGTAGAATAATAGTGAAGACATCAAAACTATGAAATAACATTAATGGAATCATGTAGTAACCAAAAAAGTGTTAAACAAATCAAAATATTTTATATTTGAGATTCTTCAAATAGCCACCCTTTGCCTTGATGACAGCTTTGCACACTCTTGGCATTCTCTCAACCAGCTTAATGAGGTAGTCACCTGGAATGCATTTCAATTAACAGGTGTGCCTTCTTAAAAGTTAATTTGTGGAATTTCTTTCCTTCTTAATGTGTTTGAGGCAATCAGTTGTGTTGTGACAAGGTAGGGGGGTATACAGAAGATATCCCTATTTGGTAAAAGACCAAGTCCATACAGTGGGGAAAAAAAGTATTTAGTCAGCCACCAATTGTGCAAGTTCTCCCACTTAAAAAGATGAGAGAGGCTTGTAATTTTCATCATATGTACATGTCAACTATGACAGACAAAATGAGGAAAAAAAATCCTGAAAATCACATTGTAGGATTTTTAATTAATTTATTTGCAAATTATGGTGGAAAATAAGTATTTGGTCAAAAACAAAAGTTTCTCAATACTTTGTTATATACCCTCTGTTGGCAATGACACAGGTCAAACGTTTTCTGTAAATCTTCACAAGGTTTTCACACACTGTTGCTGGTATTTTGGCCCATTCCTCCATGCAGATCTCCTCTAGAGCAGTGAGGTTTTGGGGCTGTCGCTGGGCAACACAGACTTTCAACTCCCTCCAAAGATTTTCTATGGGGTTGAGATCTGGAGACTGGCTAGGCCACTCCAGGACCTTGAAATGCTTCTTACGAAGCCACTCCTTCGTTGCCCGGGCGGTGTGTTTGGGATCATTGTCATGCTGAAAGACCCAGCCACGTTTCATCTTCAATGCCCTTGCTGATGGAAGGAGGTTTTCACTCAAAATCTCACGATACATGGCCCCATTCATTCTTTCCTTTACACGGATCAGTCGTCCTGGTCCCTTTGCAGAAAAACAGCCCCAAAGCATGATGTTTCCACCCCCATGCTTCACAGTAGGTATGGTGTTCTTTGGATGTAACTCAGCATTCGTTGTCCTCCAAACATGACGAGTTGAGTTTTTACCAAAAAGTTCTATTTTGGTTTCATCTGACCATATGACATTCTCCGAATCCTCTTCTGGATCATCCAAAGGCACTCTAGCAAACTTCAGACGGGCCTGGACATGTACTGGCTTAAGCAAGGGGACACGTCTGGCACTGCAGGATTTGAGTCCCTGGCGGCGTAGTGTGTTACTGATGGTAGGCTTTGTTACTTTGGTCCCAGCTCTCTGCAGGTCATTCACTAGGTCCCCCCGTGTGGTTCTGGGATTTTTGCTCACCGTTCTTGTGATCATTTTGACCCCACGGGGTGAGATCTTGCGTGGAGCCCCAGATCGAGGGAGATTATCAGTGGTCTTGTATGTCTTCCATTTCCTAATAATTGCTCCCACAGTTGATTTCTTCAAACCAAGCTGCTTACCTATTGCAGATTCAGTCTTCCCAGCCTGGTGCAGGTCTACAATTTTGTTTCTGGTGTCCTTTGACAGCTCTTTGGTCTTGGCCATAGTGGAGTTTGGAGTGTGACTTTTTGAGGTTGTGGACAGGTGTCTTTTATACTGATAACAAGTTCAAACAGGTGCCATTAATACAGGTAACGAGTGGAGGACAGAGGAGCCTCTTAAAGAAGAAGTTACAGGTCTGTGAGAGACAGAAATCTTGCTTGTTTATAGGTGACCAAATACTTATTTTCCACCATAATTTGCAAATAAATTCATTAAAAATCCTACAATGTGATTTTCTGGAGAAAAAAAATCTCAATTTGTCTGTCATAGTTGACGTGTACCTATGATGAAAATTACTGGCCTCTCTCATCTTTTTAAGTGGGAGAACTTGCACAATTGGTGGCTGACTAAATACTTTTTTCCCCCACTGTATGTATGTGTGTGTATGTATGTATGTATGTATGTATGTATGTATGTATGTGTGTGTGTATATATATATATATATATATATATATATATGTGTATGTATATATATATATATATATACATACATACATACATACATACATACATACATACATACATACATACATACATACATACATACATACATACATACATACATACATACATACATACATACATACATACATACATACTGCTCAAAAAAATAAAGGGAACACTAAAATAACACATCCTAGATCTGAATGAATGAAATAATCGTATTAAATACTTTTTTCTTTACATAGTTGAATGTGCTGACAACAAAATCACACAAAAATTATCAATGGAAATCAAATTTATCAACCCATGGAGGTCTGGATTTGGAGTCACCCTCAAAATTAAAGTGGAAAACCACACTACAGGCTGATCCAACTTTGATGTAATGTCCTTAAAACAAGTCAAAATGAGGCTCCGTAGTGTGTGTGGCCTCCACGTGCCTGTATGACCTCCCTACAGTGCCTGGGCATGCTCCTGATGAGGTGGCGGATGGTCTCCTGAGGGATCTCCTCCCAGACCTGGACTAAAGCATCCGCCAACTCCTGGACAGTCTGTGGTGCAACGTGGCGTTGGTGGATGGAGCGAGACATGATGCCCCAGATGTGCTCAATTGGATTCAGGTCTGGGGAACGGGCGGGCCAGTCCATAGCATCAATGCCTTCCTCTTGCAGGAACTGCTGACACACTCCAGCCACATGAGGTCTAGCATTGTCTTGCATTAGGAGGAACCCAGGGCCAACCGCACCAGCATATGGTCTCACAAGGGTTCTGAGGATCTCATCTCGGTACCTAATGGCAGTCAGGCTACCTCTGGCGAGCACATGGAGGGCTGTGCGGCCCCTCAAAGAAATACCACCCCACACCATGACTGACCCACCGCCAAACCGGTCATGCTGGAGGATGTTGCAGGCAGCAGAACGTTCTCCACGGCGTCTCCAGACTCTGTCACGTCTGTCACATGTGCTCAGTGTGAACCTGGTTTCATCTGTGAAGAGCACAGGGCGCCAGTGGCGAATTTGCCAATCTTTCTGTTCTCTGGCAAATGCCAAACGTCCTGCATGGTGTTGCACAACCCCCACCTGTGGACATCGGGCCCTCATACCACCCTCATGGAGTCTGTTTCTGACCGTTTGAGCAGACACATGCACATTTGTGGCCTGCTGGAGGTAATTTTCAGCTTGTGATCCAGACTTCTCCTAGAACCTCCCCTGCCTTCATGGGGACGTGGAGAGGACATCCACAGGGAATGTCAAAAAACCTCCAAGGTGGGGGTACAATCACCCTTCGTCCTGCCCTTGCTACCTCTCCCTGTTTGGGGAGGTGTGTCTTCAGTGTCCCCTCTCTCTGGAAGCTGGCTCTTGTTGGATGTCCAGATGTATGTGTTATTTCAAAGTTTTGATGTCTTCACTATTATTCTACAATGTAAAAAATAGTCAAAATAAAGAAAAACCCTTGAATGAGTAGGTGTGTCCAAACATTTGACTGGTACTGTATGTGTCTGACATCAAGTACGTGTGTGACCGCCTGTGTGTGTAGGGTTTTAAAGCTACGCAGTCAACACCACCCGTTGTTAATAATCAAACGGCACTTTTCTCTTTCTCTCTCCTCTCTCTCTCTCTCTCCCTCTCTCCTCTCTCTCCTCCCTCTCTCCTCTCTCCCCTCTCTCTCTCTATCACTCTCCTCTCTCTCTCACTCTCTCCTCTATCCTCGCTCTCTCTCTCCCCCTCTCTCTCTCACTCTCTCCTATCTCCTCTCTCCCTCTCTCTCTCCCCTCTCTCCTCTCTCCTCTCTCCCTTGCTCTCTCCCTCTCCTCTCTCTCCTCTCTCTCTCTCCTCCCTCTCTCCCTCTCTCCTCTCTCTCCTCTCTCCCCCCTCCCTCTCTCCTCGCTCTCTCTCTCCCTCTCTCTCTCTCTCTCCTCTCTCCTCTCTCCCTCTCTCTCTCCCTCTCTCTCTCTCTCTCTCTCTCTCTCTCTCTCTCTCTCTCTCTCTCTCTCTCTCTCTCTCTCTCTCTCTCTCTCTCTCCCTCACTCTCTCCTCTCTCCTCGCTCTCTCTCTCCCTCTCTCTCTCTCTCTCTCTCTCTCTCTCTCCCCTCTCTCCTCTCTCGATCTCTCTCTCTCTCTCCTCTCTCTATCTCTCTCACTCTCTCCTCTCTCCTCGCTCTCTCTCTCTCTCTCTCTCTCTCCTCTCTCCCTCTCTCTCTCCCTCTCTCTCTCCCTCTCTCTCCCTTATTTTGAACAGCAAGTCTGATCGATCAGCGATACAGTATATTCCGGGATGTACTAGTTCCTTTTCACATAGCAACTGAACACTCCCTATTTGAGAAGACCTCACAGTTTTAATGAGCCCATATGATAACTAATTATTACTGTCATTGATTCAAAGAAACTCAATCAATGAAATATTGTGGTGTGTTATTTCCTGTGAAGACAGCAGTGCATGGTAGTTGGTCCATGACAGTTCTGTCATTGTGAGAAATTGAACATTACTGCATCCGGTTTGTCTAATTTGTCCCTTACCTGTCCACTGAATTTATTGTTATCCCGCTTACTTATCAAATTTCCGTGTGTATCTGGGGGCCTGTGATTTAGTTTATCGTGTTCCAGTCCTGTAATTCTTTGCTTATTGAGTCTTCGATAGAATGATTCAATAGAATGATTCAATAGAATGATTCAATAGAACAGAATAGAATGAAATATCTCTCCACACTGTACAATAATTGACATCACACACACACACACACACACAATATTGTTCTCCCTCCTCATCTCTGTTTGTTGTCTTGTGGGGTGTTGTCTCCTCTCCCCAGACTAGGTCTGGTTCGTGTTGAGAGCTTCGTGCTCTGTCTGACAGCTGACTTCCCAGCAGGTCACTCCCTGACTGGCCTCCCAGCACATCGATGCTGATGTGGAACAAACTACATTAGAGCTAATGGAATCAGCAGCATGGCTGCAGAAACAGACACACTGGGTGTTTGTGTGGGAGAAGGAGAGGGAGGGAGGGAGACCAGATATAATTTGCAGAGGAGTCGGCTGTTGTTATTTTGCTATAGCGAGATAGGGTGTTCTGCAGATGTCGCTCACATGGCCCCTGTTGGATCTCATCTCAATCCTGACAGACAGACAGAAAGACAATCGGCCAGTGAACTTTGCAGTGCAGTGGTGCCTTGACCAGTAACAGGAAGTGCTATCACCTATAGTACCAGTAGGTCCAATCAGTGCATTGGGAGGGATCGGCAGTGCCTTGGAGTAATTCACTCAGAAGTGGACATTCTCAATGGCCAAAACTGTAGAGAAATTATTTGCTGTGATTGTTATTTATATTAGTGGTTGCGCTCATATTTATCACACTGTATTTTCAATGTGGAAATGGTGTACGGAGTGGATATCCATAAAACCTCACCCATAAAAGTGATGAGTTTACGAATTTGCTTCTATCTATGGAGCCATTTTCTGTTTACCATCAAACGTCATGTTTGAGTGATGCACGTGCATCCTGACATCTAAAAGCTCTATAGCAAGATAGCTAACGCTGTTGTCAGGACCTTGACACACTTCCAGTGAGTGAGTGATGACCATGAAAACATACCAGACTATAGCTATGATCAACAAGGACATTATTCTTCTGGCTTCGTCTAGCTCTATTTGGGATATTTTACCTTGTCTCGCTGGCTTGCTAGGTAATCAATCCTCAGACATCTGCCATGTTGAAGACGATAACAATCTGATTACGGGTTTGTTAAATTGCACAAGCTGCATTTGAAGTTGTTACCGTATCCACTTCCATGTAAACAAACTTTCTTCTGATATGCACGTGCAACTTTTAATGACGGGCCGGGAAATGGGTCTATAGAGACTAAGTTAACCTTAGAGATCTATGTTCTATTCATGGTTTCCAATGAATCGGCTGCAGTTGGAACCAACCTGGATCCTCCCTTGCCACAGTTCAGCCCCAGCCCCCAGGCATCCAACTCCCAGCATGCCTCAGTCTGTAGTGTTGCCAAATGGGCCATTAGAAGGGGCACATGTCCAGTCTCTACCCAGAAGCCCCAGAGCCACTACCCACAACCCCCAGAGCCTCTACCCAGAACCCCCAGAGCCACTACCCACAACCCCTAGAGCCTCTACCCACAACCACCAGAGCCTCTACCCACAAGCCTCAGAGCCTCTACCCACAACCCCCAGAGCCTCTACCCAGAATCTCCAGAGCCTCTACCCAGAATCTCCAGAGCCTCTACCCAGAACCTCCTGAACAGGCCACACATACCTGATGAGCTCATGCATCACTGAAGAAGAAAAGTAATTATCATCTGCGATTCCGCCAGACCTGGGTTCAAATATTTGATCTGGGCTTGATTGAGCTTGCCTGGCCGCACTATGAAACCAATAAAAATGTTGCAAGAGTGCAAACCCTGCCCATCTGGCAATCCAGACAGACTAGAGTAAATGCTAAAAGTATTTGAAAGATTTCAAATAGTATTTGAACCCAGGTCTGGATTCCACTTCAGATAACATAACATAACCGGGTTAGTGTTCTGTAACATAACATAACGGGGTTAGTGTTCTGTAACATACCATAACAGGGTTAGTGTTCTGTAATATACCATAACAGGGTTAGTGTTCTGTAACGTACCATAACAGGGTTAGTGTTCTGTAATATACCATAACGGGGTTAGTGTTCTGTAACATACCATAACAGGGTTAGTGTTCTGTAATATACCATAACAGGGTTAGTGTTCTGTAATATACCATAACAGGGTTAGTGTTCTGTAACGTACCATAACAGGGTTAGTGTTCTGTAACGTACCATAACAGGGTTAGTGTTCTGTAACATACCATAACAGGGTTAGTGTTCTGTAATATACCATAACAGGGTTAGTGTTCTGTAACGTACCATAACGGGGTTAGTGTTCTGTAACGTACCATAACAGGGTTAGTGTTCTGTAACGTACCATAACGGGGTTAGTGTTCTGTAACGTACCATAACAGGGTTAGTGTTCTGTAACGTACCATAACGGGGTTAGTGTTCTGTAACGTACCATAACGGGGTTAGTGTTCTGTAACGTACCATAACAGGGTTAGTGTTCTGTAACGTACCATAACGGGGTTAGTGTTCTGTAACGTACCATAACAGGGTTAGTGTTCTGTAACGTACCATAACAGGGTTAGTGTTCTGTAACGTACCATAACAGGGTTAGTGTTCTGTAACGTACCATAACAGGGTTAGTGTTCTGTAATATACCATAACAGGGTTAGTGTTCTGTAATATACCATAACAGGGTTAGTGTTCTGTAACGTACCATAACAGGGTTAGTGTTCTGTAACGTACCATAACGGGGTTAGTGTTCTGTAACGTACCATAACGGGATTGTTCTGCTTTTTCTACATTTTCTTAGCCTGTGTTTCCTTTGTCCCTTCTTTTCCTCTTGTTTTGGTTACCCTGGAGTAGGGTGACTTTTCCCCCTCTTGTTCTGGTTACACTGGAGTAGGGTGACTTTTCCCCCTCTTGTTCTGGTTACCCTGGAGTAGGGTGACTTTTCCCCCTCTTGTTCTGGTTACCCTGGAGTAGGGTGACTTTTCCCCCTCTTGTTCTGGTTACCCTGGAGTAGGGTGACTTTTCCCCCTCTTGTTCTGGTTACCCTGGAGTAGGGTGACTTTTCCCCCTCTTGTTCTGGTTACACTGGAGTAGGGTGACGTTTCCCCCTCTTGTTCTGGTGACCCTGGAGTAGGGTGACTTTTCCCCCTCTTGTTCTGGTTACCCTGGAGTAGGGTGACTTTTCCCCCTCTTGTTCTGGTTACCCTGGAGTAGGGTGACTTTTCCCCCTCTTGTTCTGGTTACCCTGGAGTAGGGTGACTTTTCCCCCTCTTGTTCTGGTTACCCTGGAGTAGGGTGACTTTTCCCCCTCTTGTTCTGGTTACCATGGAGTAGGGTGACTTTTCCCCCTCTTGTTCTGGTTACCATGGAGTAGGGTGACTTTTCCCCCTCTTGTTCTGGTTACCCTGCCATTTTTCCAAGACACTGATTTTAGGATAAATGTTGCATGTTCCCCACTAGTGGTTAAAGTTAGGATGGGGGGGGACTGATCCTAGACCTGTACTTAAGGGAAACATAACCCCAAAGCATTTTCTGTCTCCTGAAAGAGGTGTGTAGAGATTAACCCAGGGCTGCTGAGACTGGTCTGATCCTCTACAGTGAGACTGGTCTGATCCTCTACAGTGAGACTGGTCTGATCCTCTACAGTGAGACTGGTCTGATCCTCTACAGTGAGACTGGTCTGATCCTCTACAGTGAGACTGGTCTGATCCTGTACAGTGAGACTGGTCTGATCCTCTACAGTGAGACTGGTCTGATCCTGTACAGTGAGACTGGTCTGATCCTCTACAGTGAGACTGGTCTGATCCTCTACAGTGAGACTGGTCTGATCCTCTACAGTGAGACTGGTCTGATCCTCTACAGTGAGACTGGTCTGATCCTGTACAGTGAGACTGGTCTGATCCTCTACAGTGAGACTGGTCTGATCCTGTACAGTGAGACTGGTCTGATCCTGTACAGTGAGACTGGTCTGATCCTGTACAGTGAGACTGGTCTGATCCTGTACAGTGAGACTGGTCTGATCCTCTACAGTGAGACTGGTCTGATCCTGTACAGTGAGACTGGTCTGATCCTCTACAGTGAGACTGGTCTGATCCTCTACAGCAGTGGCGGCTCCTGAAAAAATTCTCAGGGGGGGCAATTTTTCTGATGATTTAGGTGACCTACACACATTTTCAAAAAGATATGTCCAGCAACAACATGAAGACAGGGGCAGCATATAAGTCAATACCAGAAGCATTTATTGACTGATCTCAAACGTGTTGGCTTACAAAAGCAAAATAAGTTATCACAGTAAAAATAATCAAGGGTGTTCTTTCACATTCCTCAACACTGCATAAACAATATGCATTTCCATAAACAAATGAAATATCAGCTGAAAATACAGCATCTTGGTATTTGTTCAGATTGCAGGATCAACAAGAGCTTTTACCACATTTTTTGCCTCATGGTTGAATTGGAAATATGTGCACCTGAGCATAATTCACAACAAGCAAGCAGGAGCTTTTGATAGAGGCTACTGAAAACATTGATGCAAGTTATTGGTAATAAGAAATTTTTATAGACTTCCATATTCTGCCCTCTTGTATATATTTGTGAAAATGAACAGTGATAGACATTTTGCCTGAAAACAGAATTTGAAAATAATTTCTAGAAAAGGTAAACACAGCTATCTGTATGGCTTTGTAAAAATGAACAACCATATTCTGGCCAATTGTATAGATTTGTAAATATGAACAACCATATTCTGGCCAATTGTATAGATTTGTAAAAATGAACATGAACAGATTATTTTTTTTTTTTTACTTTTTTTTAAATGAAAAATAACTATTTTAAACAACATCAACTGTGAACTGATTTGGGCGTGTGTGTGTTAAAGAGACAGACAGGGAGGGACAAAGAGAGAGAGAGGCTACATTACTTGTACTGAAACTGTTCTCTTCTCTCTTTCAATGCAGCAAAGCGGTCAATTACTTTCTCATTGAAATCAGGCATGCTGAGGACTAGTTCCCTCTCCATGGAAAGCATGGCCAGTGCATTCAGACGTTCCTGGCCCATTGAATTTCGCAGGAATGTCTTAACTCGTGTCAAAGTTGAGAAACATCTCTCAGCTTCAGCTGTTGTCATTGGAGTAGTTATGAGGATGTTCAACAGAGTCACAGTCTCAGAGAACGTCTCCTGGAGGTTGTAGCTCATGAGAACCTGGTACAGTGCCAGTGCACCACAGTTTGACTTTCTCGTCGTCGGCAAAAAGACCGTTCAGTCTCTCCAAAAGCACACTGGCGATTGAGACTGAGGTTGATTCCGAGATGGGAAGGAACTCAAAAAAGCGCTCCTGCACTTTGTGGTTGCTATCTATGTACCTCAGCACAAGCACCAGCTGTGTTGTGTAGAAACGTCCGTGGTCTCGTCAGCTTGGATAGCTACGAAGTTCGCCGACTTCACCTCCTCCACAATATGTTCCCTCATGACCGCTAGCATACACTCCAGTAGCTCGTTTTGAATGGTCTTTGATGTGAACTTCTTTCAAAGAGACAATCGAGTTGCACTGAACGTTAGCCATCTTGATAGTAGTACGTGAATTGATTGACGCTGCTACCCGCTCTTTTCTTAGTTACGTTCATGGTTATGTTACGTATGACGAAAGCGCGTAAGTGCAAGCCCTCAGAAACCCATAGAGATTGTATTGAAAGCTCTGATATTTGAAAAAAAAATGTTTTACATGAGAGTCTATGAGAGACTTCTGGGGCGATTTTCAACCTGACTGAAATCGCCCCAAAAGGTGGGGGGGGCATTTGAAGCACGACTTTAGCCTGATTGGACATTTAGTGGCAGATCAGACGTCTAGATTAGAACACTGATAACTACTGTTGCCGTGATATAATTGATTAGAAAAAAATCCCTTCCTTTTCCCGTTTGGCAGTGCGTCGCCCATATCGCCCTAATGAACACACCGCCCCTGCTCTACAGTGAGACTGGTCTGATCCTGTACAGTGAGACTGGTCTGATCCTGTACAGTGAGACTGGTCTGATCCTCTACAGTGAGACTGGTCTGATCCTCTACAGTGAGACTGGTCTGATCCTGTACAGTGAGACTGGTCTGATCCTGTACAGTGAGACTGGTCTGATCCTGTACAGTGAGACTGGTCTGATCCTGTACAGTGAGACTGGTCTGATCCTGTACAGTGAGACTGGTCTGATCCTGTACAGTGAGACTGGTCTGATCCTGTACAGTGAGACTGGTCTGATCCTCTACAGTGAGACTGGTCTGATCCTCTACAGTGAGACTGGTCTGATCCTGTACAGTGAGACTGGTCTGATCCTGTACAGTGAGACTGGTCTGATCCTGTACAGTGAGACTGGTCTGATCCTCTACAGTGCCTGTCCGTTGTCTTGACGACGGTGATCATTTGAGGGGATAAAACACATTTACTGGACGTACGCATGCACACACGCACACACATACAGTGGGGAAAAAAAGTATTTAGTCAGCCACCAATTGTGCAAGTTCTCCCACTTAAAAAGATGAGAGAGGCCTGTAATTTTCATCATAGGTACACGTCAACTATGACAGACAAATTGAGAAAAAAAATGCAGAAAATCACATTGTATGATTTTTAATGAATTTATTTGCAAATTATGGTGGAAAATAAGTATTTGGTCACCTACAAACAAGCAAGATTTCTGGCTCTCACAGACCTGTAACTTCTTCTTTAAGAGGCTCCTCTGTCCTCCACTCGTTACCTGTATTAATGGCACCTGTTTGAACTTGTTATCAGTATAAAAGACACCTGTCCACAACCTCAAACAGTCACACTCCAAACTCCACTATGGCCAAGACCAAAGAGCTGTCAAAGGACACCAGAAACAAAATTGTAGACCTGCACCAGGCTGGGAAGACTGAATCTGCAATAGGTAAGCAGCTTGGTTTGAAGAAATCAACTGTGGGAGCAATTATTAGGAAATGGAAGACATACAAGACCACTGATAATCTCCCTCAATCTGGGGCTCCACGCAAGATCTCACCCCATGGGGTCAAAATGATCACAAGAACGGTGAGCAAAAATCCCAGAACCACACGGGGGGACCTAGTGAATGACCTGCAGAGAGCTGGGACCAAAGTAACAAAGCCTACCATCAGTAACACACTACGCCGCCAGGGACTCAAATCCTGCAGTGCCAGACGTGTCCCCCTGCTTAAGCCAGTACATGTCCAGGCCCGTCTGAAGTTTGCAAGAGTGCATTTGGATGATCCAGAAGAGGATTGGGAGAATGTCAGATGAAACCAAAATATAACTTTTTGGTAAAAACTCAACTCGTCGTGTTTGAGGGACAAAGAATGCTGAGTTGCATCCAAAGAACACCATACCTACTGTGAAGCATGGGGGTGGAAACATCATGCTTTGGGGCTGTTTTTCTGCAAAGGGACCAGGATGACTGATCCGTGTAAAGGAAAGAATGAATGGGGCCATGTATCGTGAGATTTTGAGTGAAAATCTCCTTCCATCAGCAAGGGCATTGAAGATGAAACGTGGCTGGGTCTTTCAGCATGACAATGATCCCAAACACACCGCCCGGGGAACGAAGGAGTGGCTTCGTAAGAAGCATTTCAAGGTCCTGGAGTGGCCTAGCCAGTCTCCAGATCTCAACCCCATAGAAAATCTTTGGAGGGAGTTGAAAGTCTGTGTTGCCCAGCGACAGCCCCAAAACATCACTGCTCTAGAGGAGATCTGCATGGAGGAATGCGCCAAAATACCAGCAACAGTGTGTGAAAACATTTGACCTGTGTCATTGCCAACAAAGGGTATATAACAAAGTATTGAGAAACTTTTGTTATTGACCAAATACTTATTTTCCACCATAATTTGCAAATAAATTCATTAAAAATCCTACAATGTGATTTTCTGGATTTTTTTCCCTAATTTTGTCTGTCATAGTTGACGTGTCCCTATGATGAAAATGACAGGCCTCTCTCATCTTTTTAAGTGGGAGAACTTGCACAATTGGTGGCTGGCTAAATACTTTTTTCCCCCACTGTACATACACTACCAGTCAAAAGTTTGGACACACCTACTCATTCAAGGGTTTTTCTTTATTTTTACTATTTGGATCTGTGTATGTGTATGTGTATGTGTGTATGTATGTATATATATATATATATATATATATATATATTATACAGTTGAAGTCAGAAGTTTACATACACTTAGGTTGGAGTCATTAAAACTCGTTTTTCAACCACTCCACACATTTCCTGTTAACAAACTATAGTTTTGGCAAGTCAGTAATTTTTCCAACAATTGTTTACAGACAGATTATTTAACTTATAATTCACTGTATCACAATTCCAGCGGGTCAGAAGTTTACATACACTTAAGTTGACTGTGCCTTTAAACAGCTTGGAAAATTCATGGCTTTAGCTTTAAAAGCTTCTGATAGGCTAATTGACATCATTTGAGTCAATTGGAGGTGTACCTGTGGATGTATTTCAAGGCCTACCTACAAACTCAGTGCCTCTTGCTTGACATTATGGGAAAATAAAGACCTCAGAAAAAGAAATTGTAGACCTCTACAAGTCTGGTTCATTCTTGGGAGCAATTTCCAAGTGCCTGAAGGTACCACGTTCATCTGTACAAACAATAGTACGCAAGTATAAACACCATGGGACCACGCAGCCGTCATACCGCTCAGGAAGGAGACGCGTTCTGTCTCCTAGAGATGAACATACTTTGGTGCGAAAAGTGCAAATCAATCCCAGAACAACAGCAAAGGACCTTGTGAAGATGCTGGAGGAAACAGGTACAAAAGTATCTATATCCACAGTAAAACAAGTCCTATATCGACATAACCTGAAAGGACGCTCAGCAAGGAAGAAGCCACTGCTCCAAAACCGCCCTAAAAAAGCCAGACTACAGTTTGCAACTGCACATGGGGACAAAGATCGTACTTTTTGGAGAAATGTCCTCTGGTCTGATTAAACAAAAATAGAACTGTTTGGCCGTAATGACCATCGTTATGTTTGGAGGAAAAAGGGGGTGAGGCTTGCAAGCCGAAGAACACCATCCCAACTGTGAAGCACGGGGGTGGCAGCATCATGCTGGTGGGGGTGCTTTGCTGCAGGAGGGACTGGTGCACTTCACAAAATAGATGGCATCATGAGGAAGGAAAATGATGTGGATATATTGAAGCAACATCTCAAGACATCAGTCAGGAAGTTAAAGCTTGGTCGCAAATGGGTCTTCCAAATGGACAATGACCCCAAGCATACTTCCAAAGTTGTGGCAAAATGGCTTTAGGACAACAAAGTCAAGGTATTGGAGTGCCCATCACAAAGCCCTGACCTCAATCCTATAGAAAATGTGTTGGCAGAACTGAAAAAGCGTTTGCGAGCTAGGAGGCCTACAAACCTGACTCAGTTACACCAGCTCTGTCAGGAGGAATGGGCCAAAATTCACCCAACTTATTGTGGGAAGCTTGTGGAAGGCTACCCAAAACGTTTGACCCAAGTTAAACAATTTAAAGGCAATGCTACCAAATACTAATTGAGTGTATGGAAACTTCTGACCCACTGGGAATGTGATGAAAGAAAGAAAAGCTGAAATAAATCATTGTCTCAACTATTATTTTGACATTTCACATTCTTAAAATAAAGTGGTGATCCTAACTGACCTAAGACAGGGAATTTTTACTAGGATTAAATGTCAGGAATTGTGAAAAACTGAGTTTAAATGTATTTGGCTAAGGTGTATGCAAACTTCTGACTTCAACTGTACGTACATACACACGCACACACAAACGTACACGCACACACACAAATGTAGAAATGCACAGACGAAATCACGCACCCACACACACAAGTGATCTGCTGAAAAATATTTACTCTTGATTGAAAATTACTGAAGTTTATCTAGCAGTTCACCATGCTCACACACAGACACACACACACGGACACTCAGACACATGCGAACCGAAAGCTTGTAGCTGCATGAAGGTTCACCACCGTATTGTTCTTGGCTCCGTGGGTTACTAGGTTACTAGGTTACCGAGTCTACATCTCAAATGGCACCCTACTTCTTATAAAGGGCATTTGACCAGGGCCAATAGGGTGCCATTTGGGACGTACTCTGAATATAAATGGTTCACCACAACCTAGTTCTCTGCTGCTTTCAAGGAACCAATAGGAGGTGAGGTCTGGGAGAAAGACTGCTTTGGTCACATTAAGGGTCCCTTTTAGTGTTTTTGTATGAATAACTGCTGACTTAATGAATACGCAGCGAGTCACTGCCCCCCTCCGCACACTAAGGGTTTTATATTCAATGGGATATGCACCGAGCACTGTTTTACAACCCCAAACTTCTGAACCTTGTCCACACAGTTTCCTGTGTAAATATATCCCAACCCCCAGATAGAGAGAGGGAGCGCAGGAGAGTTGATTCTGTCACACGGACCGATTTTTATTGATTTATTTTACAAATAAAACAATAGAAACAATTCATATATCGAGACTAATTTAGATAGCGAGTTATTGATGCAGTGCACATGCTACCTGCTATTGCAAGAACATGCACTGCAAACGCAGATTACATTAAATGTAGTATTTGTAGTCTGAAGACAATTCTCTAACTCTCTCTTCAAATGTCTTCACATTTTTCACGAAGTAAAGTCCATGTGCTTAGCCATGCTCTAAAAGAAGGAGTTTGACAGATGTGCTCAGATGAGAGCGATGCAGCCTGTAAACTGTCTGGGCCACTATGACCATCAGTGGCCCTCCGCTCCTCTAGGTCAGTGTGTGGGATTTTACTGAGCTGTCACAATTAGCTAGCATTCCACAAGCATAAAGCAAAAACGACAGGATCTGCCACAAACACAATACCCATGTTGTTATCACACCAGGCCTAGTGAGAGAAGGCAATACTGTTGTTGTTGTTGTTGTTTTTTTGAACATACCCCACAGACCCTGATATCCTTTGTGGGCCAGTGAAGAGAATGGCTGCGTTCAGTCTGATGCCCGACTGCGCAGTCGATAACGTGGAATGCAAACATTGTATTGGTTAATGCAATGCATTGTCTGCAATGTAGTCAGCCTGGAACGCACCGCAGCCATTAGTCAGGGGATTGTCAGGTCCCCAGTTGTTTAAATAAGCTATGTTGAACAATGAGGGGCATTCAGAAGTGTGTCGAGCTATATTAAGGGTTTGGAACTGCCGATTGGAAAAATGTGTGATACGACTATGGATCTCTTTTGATACTAAGGAGTGGGACTGTCCGCGTTCTTCTTCAGAGGAATCTATGATGGGTTTAAGCACATGTTGCAGGATTATGGAATCAGCCAAAACAAATAACTTAACACCTCACACACATTCTCCCACATGCATGCACACATACGCACCCACGCACGGGCACACACACTCTTGGAGTGAGTGAGTGTGTGTGTTTTAAAGGAGTGTCTTCTCAACAGTAGAGCTATACTACATCCTGTCAGGACGGCCTCAGCCAGGACGGCCTCAGCCAGGACGGCTTCAGCCAGGACGGCCTCAGCCAGGACGGTCTCAGCCAGAACGATGCGTTCACTCAGGTATAGGAAGGCTTGTTGATCTACCAGTGTGTAAGATGATAAGCATAAACATACACGCAGATATTGGATCGCAAGAGGGTGAATAATGAAATGGAGAGAAAAGGGTTTCCTTCCTCAGATAGCGGGGCTTCTCTCTGGACATTGGATATGGTCTTTACATTTTAACGAACACAATAAAATCCCTTCAGCCAGCTCCTCAGGTTCTAGCTAAGCAACAGTGCACAGAAGCATGACTGTTCCAGGGGACGGAGAAGTGGAGGAAGGGATGGTGGGATGGAGTCTTTTATGGCTGAAAGTAAGGCTGAGTCCCGAATGGCAGGCAGGGTGTGTGAGGGAGCGGGAGAGGGGGGGGGGGGGGGATGGTGGGATGGAGTCTTTTATGGCTGAAACTAAGGCTGAGTCCCGAATGGCAGGCAGGGTGTGTGAGGGAGCGGGAGAGGGGGGGGGGGGGGGATGGTGGGATGGAGTCTTTGGCACCCTATTCCCTGTAGTGCACACCTGACCAGAGCTGTATGGGCCCTGGACAAAAGTAGTGAACTATCTAGGGAATAGGGTGCAATTCGGGACGCGGCCTTAAGAGGTGTGGTGTTGAAACCGCTCTCAGGCCATGTTTTAATCACAATCAGATGTCCAAGAGAGGCCTGCCTTGCAGTCTGGAGCGATTTACGAGGGGCTGCCTGGCTGGAAGAAAAAAAATGAATTCAACTAGGTGTCTTTTGTTGTCTGAGAGGAAAATTTGTAGTTGACTAAGTTGTCCCTGGTTGTGGTTGGAATGTAACGCTAATGTTGTTTGTGTCAGTTGACAATTAGATAAAACTTGTTCTTGATGTTCGTTGAAATTGTTGATTGGAAAGAGAAAGGAACGATCTAATTGACTATCCCTAACACGACACAATATGCATTTTAAGGCACAGTTTCCTTAGTTTGACTTGGCTCAGACCAAGCTCTGTAGGAGGATGCAGGCTCAACAAGATTGGTAAAGGGTGTCAAATAAAATAAGCGTTGGATATTCCATTGACAGCTGGTAAAATACTCATGTCTTTACAGGCACTGTAAAAATAACTAGCACGTGTAGCCCCCACACGTTTGGGCTGGGACGTGAAAGAGAACGTGGCGGATTCGTCCTAAATCATAAGCAGATTGATCTGAACATAACCACCGCCGGGCAAAAATACATTGAACCGACTGACATTGAACGTCAATGGAATGTTAGCTTGAACGGCAGGATTTTATTAATTTTGTTGTTGTAGAAAACTCAACTAAATATCAAACCAACCATTCGTTTCTGAGTAAACTATCAGTCACAGGTGTGTAGGGTTACAAAACACATCCCTTGGGAGGATGAAGACCCACACAGCACACTGTTGAACCCAGAAAACATATATAATATATTTTAGCATTTCCAACATCACAACCAATAACTCTCTCATCGCTCTCGCTCCCAAATGATTTGGGATTTACTGAGAGGCATTGGGTATTATGGGTTGTTTCGGGTTGTTTTGAAACAGGACAGTTAAATGTATGTAATTGTAAAGTATTTTGTCTGTAATGTATTTTTCGTTATGTGTAAGATTAGCTGTCGCCGTTGGCGTCGGCTAATGGGGATCCTAATAAATCAAATCAAGTGTGCCTCTATTGAGGCAGTTAATTCCTCTACTAGGAAAATAGTTAGCTAGCGTTGCTGCGTGCTAATAGAATAACTGGAGAGTTAGTCATGTGATTACACTGTGGTGTAGAGTTACTGCCCATGTGGTGTTTTTGGTGAAACATTAGTGCTGGAAGAGAAGAGCACAAAGGTGTCATGAATATTGTTAAGTCATATTGTCATTATAACACTGTACATAGCCATAATATGACATTTGAAACTTATGAGTTTAATGTTTACTGTTCATTTCGGATTGTTTATTTCACTTTAGTTTATTATCTATTTCAAGTGCTTTGGCAATGTAAATATATGTTTCCCATGCCAATTGAATCGAATTGAATTGAATTGAATTGAAAGTTCAGCTCCTGTTCACACCCGTCAAATGCTACGTAATTTTGCGGCTACCCCTCTGTGTCGCCTCAATGGCGGCTAAGCAGCTTCAGCCTGTTGCCAGGAGGCCTAGTCCTGTCTGTGTGTAACCTACCACCCAGGCCTGGTGAAGGGAGGCTCCAGGGCCACCGTCTAATCCCTGGAAGGTGAAGCCCTGGCTGGCTGTGTCAACAGGTCTGAAGGGAATGAGCACCTGAGTGTCCAATGGTGGGAAACGATGTCAGGCTCTAGGAATAACATTCCATCAGGGGGGGGTGGCGGGGTGGCTGCACACCTTTTCAAAAGAGCTGCCCGTTGGCTTGGGCAGGGTGGTGGAGTGCGGTCAAGGCCCCTCAACTGGCCAGCTTACTCTATACTTACCAGGCAGCCACTCACTGGCTCTGGATCAGCTGAGGTCCAACACTCACTCACCTCCTCAAAACAGCTCAGACTGGATAGAGACCAGCAGGGCCTGTGTTCATAAAGCGCCTGAGTATAGGAGTTCTGATCTAGGATCAGTTTAGCCTTTTTAGATCATAATGAATAATATTAAATGGACAGAGGGGGACCTGCTCCTAGATCAGCTCTCCTACTCTGAGATGCTTTATGAATATGGGTCCCTTTTCCACTGGGTTGCTAGTATCTTATCCTCCCTTCCTTGCCCTCCCTCCTGTCGTCAAGACGGACGAGAGGAAATGAGAGAACCGTCCAACCTCATCTGTTTTCTTTTACCTGCTGCGCTTGCTCTCACCCTTCACCCTGCTCAGACGCTGACACTTGACCTGGGTGGCGACCACAGAGGATTTGGAGTCTTTGAACCCGTGCATGCTCAGGAGCTGTCCTGCTGGACTTGATGGATGTAGTAGGGGCTCTCCCAAAGGGGGTTAGTTGATGCAGGCAGTGTTGTTCAAGTGGTGCGGCAGTCTGCCGTTTCTCCATGTGCTCCGCAAATCAGAACAGGTCTAAACATGGAAATGAAGCAAACATGACTTCAAATACTATTGAAATCGTTTGTTATTTTAGCATTTGCTTTAACCTGCCAGAAGTGCCAGATCGGCAATGTTTGCACTTTTTGCCATTCTTTTGATTACATTGCACCAGGCAAGGCCAATCGAGCCCAGATAAAGTATTTAAAATGATTTCAAAGGTGACTGATATGAATTAAGTGGTGCAGGAGGGGTTAAGGAGGGATAGGGTTAAGTGGTGCAGGAGGTGTTAAGGAGGGATAGGGTTAAGTGGTGCAGGAGGGATAGGGTTAAGTGGTGCAGGAGGTGTTAAAGAGGGATAGGGTTAAGTGGTGCAGGAGGGATAGGGTTAAGTGGTGCAGGAGGGGTTAAAGAGGGATAGGGTTAAGTGGTGCAGGAGGGATAGGGTTAAGTGGTGCAGGAGGTGTTAAGGAGGGATAGGGTTAAGTGGTGCAGGAGGGATAGGGTTAAGTGGTGCATGAGGGGTTAAAGAGGGATAGGGTTAAGTGGTGCAGGAGGGGTTGAAGAGGGATAGGGTTAAGTGGTGCAGGAGGGCTAGGGTTAAGTGGTGCAGGAGGGGTTAAAGAGGGATAGGGTTAAGTGGTGCAGGAGGGATAGGGTTAAGTGGTGCAGGAGGGGTTAAAGAGGGATAGGGTTAAGTGGTGCAGGAGGGATAGGGTTAAGGAGGGATAGTTTTAAATGGTGCAGGAAGCTTTTGTGTTTCGTCATGGACACCTCGTAAAGTACACCAGTAACCTGTTCATGAGTACATACTGTACCTCACACCCGGAAAAATGTTTGCCGTGGAAACATTACATCAGCAACACTTTTGGGATCCCGTCAATCAAACCAAACGGACGGACAGACATGCAGGCAGACTAGCGTTTTTTTTTGGACAGGCAGCTTACAGGGGAGTCCTCTGTGTGTCTCTGTGGTTGGATGAATGTGTCCTTCCACCAGGTGAGGACACAACATAGGTCCAGGACTGTGACTGTGGAGATGGGGACCCAAAGCTGCAGCTGTCCACAGGCTGTGACTGAGTGAGGGTGACCGTGACCAACCTTACTACTGTTTGGATCTTAGGCAATACTCTGCTCAACAGTAATTCACCATGCAGCTGTATCATGTTCAATATGGTGTAGGGTGAAGTTGCCCCTAGACACTGATCTGAGATCAGTTTCGCATTTCCCCCACTAATGGTTAATGTTAGGATAGGGGGAGGAAAAGCTGACCCTAGATCTGTACCCAGGGGAAACTTCACCATGGAGCATTAGATTTGCCCTCAGAGCAATGGCAGCCATGAACTCAATGTCCCACCATGGTGTCATCAGACAGACAACGGCATGTTCAGTATGCGGGATCATTGGAGCATTGAGATGTGTTCGGGAGACTAATCTTACTCTGTTATACTGCTGCTGATAGCGTTGTACTCGTAAAAAATACCCTGGAATGTTTTTGATTAAAAAGATGCACAGCCACGATAGTGTGTTCCACTTCAAATAATGCTTTGAACCAAATGTTGTGTGTTTGTGTGGGTGCGAGTCCTATGTGTGTGTGTGTGTGCATGCGTGCGTGCGTGTGTGTGTGTCTGACGTGCAGATGAAATGAAGCCTCCTGTCTGATAGGGCTTCTGAAGATACTGCATGCCTCCTCATTATTGATAATTAAAGTGCCAGTGAGTCTGCCAGCCTGTTCTCTGCTCTACTGCCCTCCCCTCCCTTACTCCATTGACCATGTTCACCCAGGCTTGACCATCACTGACCGCCTTCCGGACACCCTCTCACAGGTATCCGTTTGAAACAGGACATCGAAGAGGTGAGCTGCGGCATCCATATTCCCCTTTACTAGCTCTGACTTAGCTGATAGCTACTCTATGACTGTGATATGCGGTTGTTCCACCTAGCTATCTTAAGACGAATGCACTCTGGATACAGTAAAAGCGTCTGCTGAATGACTCCAATATAAATGTAAAAAAAATGTGAAGTCGTCCTTCGTCAGACAAAATGGCGTTCTAATATGGATGCCGTACTGGTGGGAATCCCTCATAAATGTAATGTACTCCGGCCGTCCTCCGCTGTGAATCCCATCGCAATGCAATTTAGGGCTGGGAATTGCCAGGGACCTCACGATACGATATTATCACGATACGATATTATCACGATACGTAGGTGCCCACGATATGTTTTGCGATTCGATACTGCGATCATTGAATAAAAAAATACAAACGTTTTATTGTGATTTGTGATGTTCCGAACATATTGCTCACTATTTCTGCTGCAGAGAGAAAATTAGTTTTAATCAGTCATGGAAATAAGTGCTGAAAACATGTTGGCTCACTATTTAAAAAGATGAAGAACAAGCTATAGGATGGAGTTTTGATGCAGGTACAGCCAACTAGCAATAGCTAACGCTATGTAGCATTTAAAAAGACAAAAAATGGGGGGGTGTTTGAAGTCAAAGTATCAATTCCCCCCCCCCATCACTACTGCAACTCTACTCTGACCGGGGCCTCTCAGACAGACTCAACAGTGGGATATGGTGATTGAATCAGGAAGCTGTCGTTCTTTTAATGCCTCGGTGTAATCCAAACCAGCTGCATCACTGTAAATACACTGAACAATAATATAAACGCAACATGCAACAATTTCAACGATTTTCCTGAGTTACAGTTCATATAAGGAAATCAGTCAATTAAAAATAAATTAATTACGCCCTAATCTATGGATTTCACATTACTGGGAATACAGATATGTATCTGTTGGTCACAGATACCTTTAAAAAAAGGTAGGGGCGTGGATCAGAAAACCAGTCCGTATCTGGTGTGACCACCATTTGCCTCATGCAGCGCTACACATCTCCTTCGCATAGAATTGATCAGGCTGTTGATTGTGGCCTGTGGAATGTTGTCCCACTCCTCTTCAATGGTTGTGTGAAGTTGCTGGATATTGGTGGGAACTGAAACACGCTGTCGTACATGTCGATCCAGAGCATCCCAAACATGACATGTCTGGTGAGTATGCAGGCCATGGAAGAACTGGGACATTTTCAGCTTACAGGAATTGTGTACAGATCCTTGCGCCATTATCATGCTGAAACATGAGGTGATGGCGGCGGATGAATGGCATGACAATGGGCCTCAGGATCTCGTTACGGTATCTCTGTGCATTCAAATTGCCATCGATAAAATGCAATTGTGTTTGTTGTCCGTAGCTTATGCCTGCCTATACCATAACCCCACCACCACTATGGGGCACTCTGTTCACAATGTTGACATCAGCAAACTGCTCGCCCACACAGCGCCATACACGCTGTCTGTCATCTGCCTGGTACAGTTGAAACCGGGATTCATCCGTGAAGACCACACTTCTCCAGCGTGTCAGTGGCCATCAAAGGTGAGCATTTGCCCACTGAAGTTGGTTACGACTCCAAACTGCAGTCAGGTCAAGACCCTGGTGAGGACGACGAGCACGCAGATGAGCTTCCATGAGATGGTTTCTGACAGTTTGTGCAGAAATCCTTCAGTTGTGCAAACCCACAGTTTCATCAGCTGTCCGGGGGGGCTGGTCTCAGACGATATTGCAGGTGAAGAAGCCGGATGTGGAGATCCTGGGTTGGCGTGGTTACACGTGGTCTGCGGTTGTGAGGCCGGTTGGACGTACTGCCAAATTCTCTAAAGCGACATTGAAGGCAGCTTATGGTAACATTAAATTATCTGGCAACAGCTCTGGTGGACATTCCTGCAGTCAGCATGCCAATTGCACTCTCCCTTAAAACTTGAGACGCAACATTGTGTTGTGTGACAAAACTGCACATTTTAGAGTGGCCTTTTGTCTCATGTAGCACCTGTGTAATCATCATCTTGGCAAAGGACAAATGCTCACTAACAGGGATGTAAACAAATTTGTGTGCAAAATTTGAGCATTTATGTGCTTTACATGCTTTACCGACACTTTACATGTTGCGTTTATATTTTTGTTCAGTGTATAATCAGGGCCCTGTTTGATAGTTAGCTGTTGACTGGCCATCCCGTCCTAGTCAGTGCTGCTAAAGCTAAAGACTTTCACAATCCTGGTTCTGGCGACCCAAAGGGTTAAAAAATAAATGTTTTTTTTGCCCTAGCACTTACGTACCTGGTTCAACTAATGAATGGTTTGATGAGTTGATTAGTTGGAGAAAAAAAAAAGCTGTGCTTTGGGTAAACCAGGTTTGGGAAACATGGGTAATTGGTAACATTACCCAGAAGCTTTCTGTCGTCATACTTTCTAAACCAAACTACTTTTTTTCCCAAGAGCTTGACACCGGAAGGTAAATGACAGTTGATTAAGCAAACCGACATTTTACTGTATATAATTTGAACATTTGAATTGGCACAGCTCTTATTGCGAGGGGATTTGTGCGCTTGTCTAACTAAGTAGTGCTTTGACATTGTACAGAGGGTAGAATGTTTCCTACCCCAGAAATTGCGTAAGTGGTGGCCATGATTCATTTAAAATGGCTTAGATTGATATTAAGATTACATGAATGGCTGATGTTACGAACATGCTCTATGGTTTGAAAAATGTATTTGAGCCGCAGAATGTCAGCTTGTATCAGTTCGCTACATTTGAATTAGGCTTCTGCACTAAGCACGTTAGTATAGTGGTGAGTATCCCCGCCTGTCACGTGGGAGACTGGGGTTCAATTCTCAGACGGGTGGTAAAGACTCTTGAGCATCCTGACGGGCTGTATCACCGGCAACTACACCGCCCGCAACCGCAGGGCTCTCCAGACGGTGGTGCAGTCTGCCGAAAGCATTACCGGGGGCAAACTACTCGCCCTCCCAAGACACATACAGCGCCTAATGTCACAGGAAGGCCAAAAAGATTATCAAGGACATCAACCACCCGAGCCACTGCCTGTTCACCTCACTATCATCCAGAAGGCGAGGTCAGTACAGGTGCATCAAAGCTTGGACCGAGATAATGAAAAACAGCTTCTATCTCAAGGCCATCAGACTGTTAAATAGCCATCACTAGCACATTAGAGGCTGCTGCTGCCTATTGAAATCACTGGCCACTTTAAGAAATGGAACACTAGTCACTTTAATAATGTTTACATATTTTGCACTACTAATCTCATATGTACAGTGGGGAGAACAAGTATTTGATACACTGCCGATTTTGCAGGTTTTCCTGCATGTAGAGGTCTGTAATTTTGAGTGGAGTTTAGACCAAAAAGCTCTATTTTTGTCTCATCAGACCACATGACCTTCTCCCATTCCTCCTCTGGATCATCCAGATGGTCATTGGCAAACTTCAGACGGCCTGGACATGCGCTGGCTTGAGCAGGGGGACCTTGCGTGCGCTGCAGGATTTTAATCCATGACGGCGTAGTGTGTTACTAATGGTTTTCTTTGAGACTGTGGTCCCAGCTCTCTTCAGGTTATTGACCAGGTCCTGCCGTGTAGTTCTGGGCTGATCCCTCACCTTCCTCATGATCATTGATGCCCCACGAGGTGAGATCTTGCATGGAGCCCCAGACCGAGGGTGATTGACCGTCATCTTGAACTTCTTCCATTTTCTAATAATTGCGCCAACAGTTGTTGCCTTCTCACCAAGCTGCTTGCCTATTGTCCTGTAGCCCATCCCAGCCTTGTGCAGGTCTACAATTTTATCCCTGATGTCCTTACACAGCTCTCTGGACTTGGCCATTGTGGAGAGGTTGGAGTCTGTTTGATTGAGTGTGTGGACAGGTGTCTTTTATACAGGTAACGAGTTCAAACAGGTGCAGTTAATACAGGTAATGAGTGGAGAACAGGAGGGCTTCTTAAAGAAAAACTAACAGGTCTGTGAGAGCCGGAATTCTTACTGGTTGGTAGGTGATCAAATACTTATGTAATGCAATAAAATGCAAATTAATTACTTAAAAATCATACAATGTGATTTTCTGGATTTTTGTTTTAGATTCCGTCTCTCACAGTTGAAGTGTACCTACGATAAAAATGACAGACCTCCACATGCTTTGTAAGTAGGAAAACCTGCAAAATCGGCAGTGTATCAAATACTTGTGCTCCCCACTGTATATACTGTATTCTATTCTATAATATTCTACTGTATCTTAGTCCATGCCGCTCTGTCATTGCTTGTCCATATATGTATATATTCTTAAATTCCATTCCTTACTAGTTTTGTGTGTATTGGGTATATGTTGTGAAATGGTTAGATATTACTGCACTGTCGGAGCTAGAAGCACAAGCATTTCGCTACACCCGTTATAACATCTGCTAAACACGTGTATGTGACAAATAACATTTGATTAGATTTTTGACTGTCTAGTAGGCCTAGCGCAGTCCTCCCTTCATATGCATCAAATTCCTGTTTAGCAAGCATGCACACACACACCGTGTTTATATGGTACTGTACACACTACTACTACACAACATTAGCAGTATATACAGTGCCTTCGGAAAGTGTTCAGATCCCTTTACATTTTCCACATTTTGTTACGTTACAGCCTTATTCTAAAATTAATTTCAAATAATTATAATCCTCAGTAATATATACACAATACCTCATAATAACAAAGCGTAAACAGGTTTTTAGAAATTTTGCACATTTATTACAAATAAAAAACAGAAATGCCTTATTTACATAAGTATTCAGACCCTTTGCTATGAGACTCGAAATTGAGCTCAGGTGCATCCTGTTTCCATTGATCATCTTTGAGATGTTTCTACAACTTGATTGGAGTCCACCTGTGGTAAATTCAGTTGATTGGACATGGTTTGGAAAGGCACACACCTTTCTATATAAGGTCCCACAGTTGACAGTGCATATCAGAGCAAAAACCAAGCCATGAGATCGAAGGAATTGTCCGTAGAGCTCAGAGACAGAATTGTGTCGAGGCACAGATCTGGGGAAGGGTACCCAAATAAATATTCAGCATTGAAGGTCCCCAAGAACACAGTGGCCTCCATCATTCTTAAATGGAAGAAGTTTGGAACCACCTAGACTCTTCCTAGAGCTGGCCGCCCGGAGGTGACCAATAACCTCTGACAGAGCTCTAGAGTTCCTTTGTGCAGATGGGAGAACCTTCCAGAAGGACAACCATCGCTGCAGCACTCCACCAATCAGGGTTTATTGTAGAGTGGCCAGATGGAAGCCACTCCTTAGTAAAAGGCACATGACAGCCCGCTTGGAGTTTACCAAAAGGCACGTAAAGACTCTCAAATCCATGAGAAACAGGATTCTCTGGACTTTAATGCAGGCAAACTTAAATCCGTTTTACCTCATTTCTACCAGCATGTCACATGTGCAACCAGAGGTAAAATAACTCTAGACCACCTTTACTCCACACACAGAGACGCATACAAAGCTCGCCCACGCCCTCCATTTGGCAAATCTGACCATAATTCTATCCTTCTGATTCCTGCTTACAAGCAAAAACTAAAGCAGGAAGTACCAGTGACTCGTTCAATACGGAAGTGGTCAGATGATGCGGATGCTATGCTACAGGACTGTTTTGCTAGCACAGACTGGAATATGTTCCGTGATTTTTATTTATTTATTTATTTCACCTTTATTTAACCAGGTAGGCCAGTTGAGAACAAGTTCTCATTTACAACTGCTACCTGGCCAAGATAAAGCAAAGCAGTGCGATTAAAAACAACAACACAGAGTTACATATGGGATAAACAGAAACGTACAGTCAATAACACAATAGAAAAATAGAAAATCTATATACAGTGTGTGCAAAGGTAGTAAGTTATGGAGGTAAGGCAATAAATAGTCCATAGTGCAAAATAATGTATTATTAACACTGGAGTGATAGATGTGCAGAAGATGATGTGCAAATAGAGATACTGGGGTGCAAATTAGCAAAATAAATAACAATATGGGGATGAGGTAGTTGGGTGGGCTAATTACAGATGGGCTGTGTACAGGTGCAGTGATCGGTAAACTGCTCTGACAACTGATGCTTAAAGTTAGTGAGGGAGATAAGAGTCTCCAGCTTCAGAGATTTTTGCAGTTCATTCCAGATTCATCCAATGGCATTGAGGAGTATACCACCTCAGTCACTGGCTTCATCAATAAGTGCATTGACGACGTCGTCCCCACAGTGACCGTACGTACATATCCCAACCAGAAGCCATGGATTACTGGCAACATCCGCACCGAGCTAAAGGCTAGAGCTGCCGCTTTCACGGAGCAGGATACTAATCCGGACGCTTATAAGAAATCCCGCTCAGCCTCTCAGACGAACAATCAAACAGGCAAAGCGTCAATACAGGACTAAGATTGAATCCTACTACACCGGCTCTGATGCTCGTCGGATGTGGCAGGGCTTGCAAACTAGTACGCACTACAAAGGGAAACCCAGCCGGGAGCTGCCAGGTGACGCGAGCCTACCAGACGAGCTAAATGCCTTTTTATGCTCGCTTCGAGGCAAGCAACACTGAAGCATGCATGAGAGCACCAGCTGTTCCGGACGACTGTGTGATCATGCTCGCCGTAGCCGATGTGAGCAAGACCTTTAATCAGGTCAACATTCACAATGCTGCAGGGCCAGACTGATTACCAGGGCGTGTACTCAGAACATGCGCGGACCAACTGGCAAGTGTCTTCACTGACATTTTCAACCTCTCCCTGACCAAGTCTGTAATAACCACGTTTCAAGCAGACCACCATAGTCCCTGTGCCCAAGAATGCGTAACATACCTAAATGACTACCGCCCCGTAGCACTCACATCTGTAGCCATAAAGTGCTTTGAAAGGCTGGTCATGGCTCACATCAACACCATCATCCCAGAAACCCTAGACCCACTCCAATTTGCATACCACCCCAACAGATCCACAGATGACGCAATCTCAATCGCACTCCACACTGCCCTTTTCCACCTGGACAAAAGGAACACCTATGTGAGAAAGCTGTTCATTGACTACAGCTCAGCGTTCAACACCATAGTGCCCACAAAGCTCATCACTAAGCTAAGGACCCTGGGACTAAACCCCTTCCTTTGCAACTGGATCCTGGACTTCCTGACGGGCCGCACCCAGGTGGTAAGGATAGGCAACAACACATGTGCCACGCTGATCCTCAACACTGGGGCCCCTAAGGGATGCATGCTTAGTCCCCTCCTGTACTCCCTGTTCACCCACGACTGCGTGGCCAAGCACGACTCCAACACCATCATTACGTTTTCTGACGACACGTCAGTGGTAGGCCTTATCACCGACAACGATGACACAGCCTATAGGGAGGAGGTCAGAGACCTGGCAGTGTGGTGCCAGGACAACAACCTCTCCCTCAATGTGAGCAAGACAAAGGAGATGATTGTGGACTACAGGAGAAAAAAAGAGGACTGAGCACGCCCCCATTCTCATCGACGGGGCTGTAGTGGAACAGGTTGAGAGCTTCAAGTTCCTGGTGTCCACATCACCAACGAATTATCATTGTCCAAACACACCAAGACAGTCGTGAGGAGGGCACGACAAAGCTGAAAAGATTTGGCATGGGTCCTCAGATCCTCAAAAAGTTATACAGCTGCACCATCGAGAGCATCCTGACCAGTTGCATCACTGCCTGGTATGGCAACTGCTCGGCATCCGACCGTAAGGCGCTACAGAGGGAAGTGCGTACTTCACAATACATCACTGGGGCCAATCTTCCTGCCATCCAGGACCTATATAGTAGGCGGTGTCAGAGGAAGGCCCAAAAAATTGTCAAAGACTCCAGTCACCCAAGTCATAGACCGTTCTCTATGCTACCGCACTGCTGCTACTCGCTGTTTATTATCTATGTATAGTCACTTTACCCCTACCGACATGTACACATTACCTTGACTGTACCACTGCAAATTGACTCGGTACCGGTACCCCCTGTATATAGCCTGGTTATTGTTATGTAAAAAAATTGTTTTACTTTTTTTTAACTTTTTTAACTTTAGTTTATTTAGTAAATATTTTCTTAACTCTATTTCTTGAACTGCATTGTTGGTTAAGGGCTTGTAAGTAAGCATTTCACGGTAAGGTCTACACCTGTTGTATTCGGTGCATGGGTACTGGGAGACTAGTCAAGATGGAGGCAAAGATGAATGGATCAAAGTACCGAGAGATCCTTGATGAAAACCTGCTACAGAGCGCTCAGGACCTCAGACTGGGGGCGAAGATTTACCTTCCAACACGACAACGACCCTAAGCACACAGCCAAGACACCGCAGGAATGGCTTCGGGGACAAGTCTCTGAATGTCCTTGAGTATCCCAGCCAGAGCCTGGACTTTAACCCGATCTAACATCTCTGGAGAGACCTGAAAATAGCTGTGCAGCGACGGTCCCCATCCAACCTGACAGAGCTTGAGAGGATCTGCAGAGAAGAATGGGAGAAACTCCCCAAACACGGGTGTGCCAGGCTTGTAGCGTCATACCCAAGAACAGCCTTGAGGCTGTAATCGCTGCCAAAGGTGCTTCAACAAAGTACTGAGTAAACGGTCTGAATGCTTACAGTGGCTTGCGAAAGTATTCACCCCCCTTGGCATTTTTCCTATTTTGTTGCCTTACAACCTGGAATTAAAATGGATTTTTGGGGTGTTTGTATCATTTGCTTTACACAACATGCCTGCCACTTTGAAGATGCAAAATATTTTTTCTTATGAAACAAACAAGAAATAAGACAAAAAAACAGAAAACTTGAGCGTGCATAACTATTCACCCCCCCAAAGTCAATACTTTGTAGAGCCACCTTTTGCAGCAATTGCAGTTGCAAGTTTCTTTGGGTATGTCTCTATAAGCTTGGCATATCTAGCCACTGGGATTTTTGCCCATTCTTCAAGGCAAAACTGCTCCAGCTCCTTCAAGTTGGATGGGTTCTGCTGGTGTACAGCAATCTTTAAGTCATACCACAGATTCTCAATTGGATTAAGGTCTGGGCTTTGACTAGGCTATTCCTAGACATTTAAATGTTTTTCCTTAAACCACTCGAATGTTGCTTTAGCAGTATGCTTAGGGTCATTGTCCTGCTGGAAGGTGAACCTCCGTCCCAGTCTCAAATGTCTGGAAGACTGAAACAGGTTTCCCTCAAGAATTTCCCTGTATTTAGCGCCATCCATCATTCCTTCAATTATGACCAGTTTCCCAGTCCCTGCCGATGGAAAAACATCCCCACAGCATAATGCTGCTACCACCATGCTTCACTGTGGGGATGGTGTTCTCGGGGTGATGAGAGGTGTTGGGTTTGCGCCAGACATAGCGTTTTCCTTGATGGCCAAAAAGCTCAATTTTAGTCTCATCTACCCACATGCGTTTTGGCGAACACCAAACGTGTTTGCTTATTTCTTTCTTTAAGCAATGGCTTTTTTCTGGCCACTCTTCCGTAAAGCCCAGCTCTGTGGAGTGTATGGCTTAAAGTGGTCCTATGGACAGATACTCCAATCGCCGCTGTGGAGCGTTGCAGCTCTTTCAGGGTTATCTTTGGTCTCTTTGTTGCCTCTCTGATTAATGCCCTCCTTGCCTGGTCCGTGAGTTTTGGTGGGCAGCCCTCTCTTGGCAGGTTTGTTGTGGTGCCATATTCTTTCATTTTTTTACAAATGGATTTAATGGTGCTCTGTGGGATGTTAAACGTTTTGGATATTTTTTTATAACCCAACCCTGATCTGTACTTCTCCACAACTTTGTCCCTGAACTGTTTGGAGAGCTCCTTGGTCTTCATTGTGTCGCTTGCTTGGTGGTGCCCCTTGCTTAGTGGTGTTGCAGACTCTGGGGCCTTTCAGAACAGGTGTGTGTATATATATATATATATATATATATGTATATATATGTATATATATATATATATATACATACTGAGATCATGTGACACTTAGATTGCACACAGGTGGACTTTATTTAACTAATTATGTGACTTCTGAAAGTAATTGGTTGCACCAGATCTTATTTAGGCACTTCATAGCAAAGGGGATGAATACATATGCACACACCACTTTTCAGTTATTATTATACATTTTTTTAAACAAGTTATTTCTTTCATTTCACTTCACCAATTTAGTCTATTTTGTTTATGTCCATTACATGAAATCCAAATAAAAATCAATTTAAATTACAGGTTGTAACGCAACAAAATAGGAAAAACGCCAAGGGGGCTGACTACTTTTGCAAGGCACTGTATGTAAATGTGATATTACCGTTTTCTATTTTTAATAAATTAGCAAAAATGTCTCAACCGGTTTTTGCTTCGTCATTATGGGGTATTGTGTTGATTGATGAGAGAATGTTTTATTTTATTTACCTCTACGTGATCGGTGTCCCGTATACGGGACGGTTGAGCTAACGTGCGCTGATATGATTAGCATGACTGTTGTAAGTAACAGCAAACCTTCCAGGACATAGACATGTCTTATATGGGCAGAAAGCTTAAATTCTTGTTAATCTAACTGCACTGTCCAATTTACAGGAGCTATTACAGTGAAAAAATACCATGCTATTGTTTGAGGAGAGTGCACAACAGCAAAAAACATATCATGGCAACTGGTTTGATTACATTCACCTCTGAAGGTAAATAATGTACTTACATTCAATAATCTTGCTCTGATTTGTCATCTTAAGGGTCCCAGAGATAAAATGCAGCATAGTTTTGTTTGATAAAAAATATTCAAAATGTAGGAACTGGGTTCTACAGTTTGAACCCCTGCTGTCTCTGGCTCCACACCCACCCCACCCGGCCATCTAGATGTGTGAAAGTTAGTGTATAAGCAAATTATCCATCATATGACATTCCTGGGAGTGTGTAAAATTACATTTTGTATTACCATATAATTTAGTATGTTCTATATAGTTATGTACTTGAAAATGTATCAATAAACCAATTCGACACATTTGGGCAGACTTGATACAAAGTAGTCCAGCATTGCAATGCTTCACTGGATCAATCTGAAACGTTGCACACACACTGCTAAATTGCGCCTAAACTGCTATATTATATTGTGGCCTTTCTCTTGCATTTCAAAGAATATGGAACAAAAAATAATAATAACGCATGGATAATAAACTTCAAAGTGTTTCCTTTCAAATGGTATCAAGAATATGCATATCCTTGCTTCAGGTCCTGAGCAACAGGCAGTTAGATTTGGGTATGTCATTTTAGGTGAAAATTGAAAAAAAGGGTCCGATCCTTAAGAGGTTAATCAATTTTAGAATAAGTTTGCAACTTAACAAAATGTGGAAAAAGTCAAGGGGTCTGAATACTTTCCGAAGGCACTGAATGTTTTCTTCCTATCATGCCAAGCAAATCATGGATCGTACTAAGATGTTGCTGTACATCATCTACTGAACCAGAGATCTTTACAATATACTCAGGGCACAGAGTAGGGTGAAGTTGTCCCTAGACGCTGATCTTGGGTCAGTTTTGCATTTCCCCCCGCTAATGGTTAAGGTTAGGATTGGGGGAGGAGGGGAAGCTGACCCTAGATCTGTACCTAGGGGAAACTTCATCCCGGAGCCAGTGCACCTACCACCTGTTTGATCCTTTTGGTTGACCACACTGCTGGTGTTTCACACCGATTTTATAGGTGGTCAGCCACGCGGCAGGGCTTGAGACTCACTGTGTTTGTGAGCGCATGTCTGCCAGAGTGTCTCCCCGGCTCACCCCGGACCCAACTAATCATCAAGCAATAGATGTTTTTGAATCAGGTGTGATAGTGCAAAAACGAAAATGCGTACCCCTTTGGGTCTCCAGGACCAGGATTGGTAAACACTGGTTGAGGCAATCCTCTCTGTGGATGAGGACCTTTTCAAATGTTTGTCCTATGAAACTAACTTGGTACCATTTCAGAATATAGTCGGTATCAACAACCAGTGAGTCATTTTTCTTTATTTAAAGGAAAATAAATTAAGGCATGCAATCCCCTGCCAGTGTTTGTGAAGGTCTAATTAGGCTTATATACTGTTATTGTAGTCACCCGTTACTTTTTATACAATTCAGACTTGTGTTGCTGGCCTGGAAATGGCATGTGTTTTTGCCAAAGGAAGCTGAACGCAGCCCAGGCTTCCAGTTTCTAGTGTCTACACTGGAGGAACAACAGTTGAGCATGCATGAGTAAGGATTCAACTGAACGTGTGCTAAATGGATTTCCCAAAGACACCAGTGAAGTGTGTGAGAGGGAGGTAGAGACATTCATGTGATGTTTTTGCCATACCTACTTAATTCAGAGAAATTATATCCCCTCGCATCTGAAAACCACATTACCCATGGAGGGATCACAAAACCTGGTGTTAGTGTGTTTGTGTAAAAGAGCAGTTAAAGTGCTGGGTAGTGTCATGCGGTGTGTGTAGTGTACAATGTCCTGGGCCCGTATTCATGAAGTGTCTGATCTAGGATCCGGTCTCCTCTTATTCATTATGATCTAAAAGGCTGAAACGCTTTATGAGTACAGGCCCTGGTCCTGTTGAAGGCTGAAACGCTTTATGAGTACAGGCCCTGGTCCTTTTGAAGGCTGAAACGCTTTATGAGTACAGGCCCTGGTCCTGTTGAAGGCTGAAACGCTTTATGAGTACAGGCCCTGGTCCTGTTGAAGACTGAAACGCTTTATGAGTACAGGCCCTGGTCCTGTTGAAGGCTGAAACGCTTTATGAGTACAGGCCCTGGTCCTGTTGAAGGCTGAATGGCTGTGGCCTTTCTGTAGAGCACATGGAGGTTATCAGTCTTCCACTGAAGGAGCACTGCTGTACCATGTACCACAACTGTGTAAGGGGTGCAGTTCGTTCTGCATGATAGCCTTTGTGTTATTCTCTACCCTGTAGTTCACCACACCTGTGTGTGTGAACCGTAAACAGTTGATCCCCCCCCAGAGCCCCTGACCCAACAAATCACAGCACACACAAAGTGACTCTCTCTGTTACCGATACGTTCTATTTTTCGACTGTAAATCATCGGTTGTTTTATTAGACTCCAGCGCTGGTGGTGTGGACATGGATTATGCTTCCCGTCAGTGTCTCTCTTGTAAAGCATTCAGCGGGTGACGGCTCGTAGAAAGTCAGTGAAAGAAGGGATTTACCCTTAATCCTACATTGATCCTTACAGAAACAAGCCTGTCTGGCTCGTCGCCTCCCGCCAGCCCACAGCCCACACAAACACCTGAAGTAGCGGTGAAACCCAACACCTTCAGTGACATTTCTGCTTCCTGTATAAAAAGGAGGGAGGATTTCACCTGCCATTGAGAGGGGAAAGAGGTGTCGCCACTTTCCTGTGGCATCAACACATTGTCAGTGTTAAAGTGTTGTACTGTGTCGGACCATACTGTCTCTCTGTTGGGGATATTTTATTCTGTCATTTACGAAGGTATTGCGTCGACATGATTGACACTGATGTATCCTATTTGGATCTATATTGTCACTTCAACCTGGTCTGTGTCAACTGTAAACAGTGAAGGTCAAGGCCTAAATGTGGGAATATTTCTCCCTTTTGTAACACCGGTAATCATGAATCGAGTTCTTTGTTCTAACTATAGCGCACAGGGCTTGGAGTGTTTTATATGGTTGCCAAACGAGGCAGCAATAAAAGGAAATATGTGAATTTAATCCAATGTGTTGCCAGGTTGGATGATATTTTCTTAAGAGGTGTAGAAATGAATTTTCCCGCCACAGGTGGGAGGTCGTGCTGTTTGCACAGCCATGTATGACCCTGAAAATCACTCCCAGAATTACCGGTGGAAAAAGAAAGTGTGTGTCGGGCCCACGTGTGTCTGCGTGTGTGTAGAGTGTAGGTGGGTGGGTGTTTAGGCCTTTATGTGGGTCCTTAACCTGGACACCTCTATCCAAACATTTCACATGCAACAATGTTTATGCTTCAAATTGGCTCAAGAATATAATAATTTATAAAGGAAATCAGTTTGTTTCAAGTTTGTTGGTTAAAACTTATCCTCCATCTTTGTTTACTGTTAGCACTATTAATTCTCTCGAATGACTGAAATATGGTGTAGGGTGAAGTTGCCCCTATATGCTGTTCTGAGGTCAGTTTAGCATTTTCCCCACCAATGGTTAATGTTAGGATTGGGGGAGGAAAAGCTGATCCTAGATCTGTACCTAGGGGAAACTTCAGCTCGTAGTGAAAAATGAACAGTAGAAAGGTTAACAATGATTGTTATTGTGCAGTACAACACTTAATCAAAAGACCTTATTCTATATTTTACTGTATTCTATATTTTACTGTATACTGTATTCTATATTTTACTGTATTCTATATTTTACTGTATACTGTATTCTATATTTTACTGTATTCTATATTTTACTGTATACTGTATTCTATATTTTACTGTATTCTATATTTTACTGTATACTGTATTCTATATTTTACTGTATTCTATATTTTACTGTATACTGTATTCTATATTTTACTGTATTCTATATTTTACTGTATACTGTATTCTATATTTTACTGTATTCTATATTTTACTGTATTCTCTATATATATATATATATATATATAGAATACGATCTTGTCTCACCGCTGCAACTCCCCAAAGGGGTCGGGAGAGGTGAAGATCGAGTCATGCGTCCTCTGAAACATGACCCGCCAAGCCGCATTTCTTAACACCCGTTCGCTTAACCCGGAGGCCAGTTGCACCAATGTGTCGGATGAAACACTGTTCAACTGACGACCGAAGTCAGCCTGCAGGCGCCGGGCCGCAACAAGGAGTCGCTAGAGCGCGATGAGCCAAGTAAAGCCCCCCCCCCCCCCCCCCCCCGGCCAAACACTCCCTTAACTCGGACGACACTGGGCCAATTGTGCGCCACCTTATGGGACTCCCCGTCACGGCCGGTTGTGACAAAACCTGGGATCGAACCCCAGGCTGTAGTGACACCGCAACACTGCGATGCAGTGCCTTAGACCGCTGCACCACTCGGGAGACCCTGTATTCTATATATGTGACTGACCGGCTCGATTCGGTCTTATGTAGCAAAATTTGAAATTGTGTTTTTTTTTACATTGGATGAAAGTAGAGACTCAGAGCTAGAAAATGGTATATCATACACTACAGTTGAGGAACAATGGGAAAGTAATTCTGCTTTGAAAGTTGATAAACTTGTAATCTCACTTTGGATGTTTTTCTTTGTCTACACCGATTCAGCATCGTTCACACCCTCTTACGCTTTAGCCCCAGCCATCTCTTTAAGGAATCACGTGAGGCCATGAACTAAACAACCAAAGATTTCAAGACTAAAGGCTGGTTTATACTACGGGTGTGTTAAATTTATTTTGGCGTGCCAGAGTATGCTCTGGGCGTTCGTGAACTCAGAGCATTGTCAGTTTGTAAATTCAGAGCGTTTCACTCTCGGAGCGTTCAGAGCGCACACTGGACGCTCTGGCAGAGGAGTAGGGTTGCTCCGAGCGTTCTGACCTAACAGCAGTCAAGCACCCAAGCTAACTGGCTAACGTTGGCTAGCTTGCTAGCTACTTCCAGACACAAATGAGAGAACAGCTCACTCTGACCATTTTACTCGCCCTAGCAGAGCTGGTTCGGCTGTTTTTATGTTATCCAGAGCGTTGACCCACTTCAATTTGCTTACCGCCCCAATAGATCCACAGATGATGCAATCGCCATCACACTGCACACTGCCCTATCCCATCTGGACAAGAGGAATACCTATGTAAGAATGCTGTTCATTGACTATACATTTACATTTTAGTCATTTAGCAGACGCTCTTATCCAGAGCGACTTACAGTTAGTGAATACATATATATATTTTTTTATACTGGCCCCCCGTGGGAAACGAACCCACAACCCTGGCGTTGCAAACTATAGCTCAGCATTCAACACCATAATACCCTCCAAGCTCATCATTAAGCTCGAGGCCCTGGGTCTGAACCCCGCCCTGTGCAACTGGGTCCTGGACTTCCTGACGGGCCGCCCCCAGGTGGTGAAGGTAGGAAACAACACCTCCACTTCGCTGATCCTCAACACTGGGGCCCCACAAGGGTGCGTGCTCAGCCCCCTCCTGTACTCCCTGTTCACCCATGGCCAAGCACGCCTCCAACTGAATCATCAAGTTTGCAGACGACACAACAGTAGTAGGCTTGATTACCAACAATGATGAGACAGCCTACAGGGAGGAGGTGAGGGCTCTGGGAGTTTGGTGTCAGGAAAATAACATCTCGCTCAACGTCAACAAAACAAAGGAGATGATCGTGGACTTCAGGAAACAGCAGAGGGAACACCCCCCTATCCATATCGACGGGACTGCAGTGGAAAGCATCAAGTTCCTTGGCGTACACATCACTGACTAACTGAAATGGTCTACATACACAGACAGTGTGGTGAAGAAGGCGCAACAGCGCCTCTTCAACCTCAGGAGGCTGAAGAAATGTGGCTTGGCACCTAAAACCCTCACAAACTTTTACAGATGCACAATTGAGAGCATCCTGTCGGGCTGTATCACCGCATTGTATGGCAACTGCACCGCCCGCAACCGCAGGGCTCTCCAGAGGGTGGTGTGGTCTGCACAACGCATCACTGGGGGCAAACTACAAGCCCTCCAGGACACCTACAGCACCCGATGTCACAGGAAGGCCAAAAATATCATTAAGGACAACAACCACCCGAGCCACTGCCTGTTCACCCCGCTGTCATCCAGAAGGCGAGGTCAGTACAGGTGCATCAAAGCTGGGACCGAGCGACTGAAAAACAGCTTCTATCTCAAGGCCATCAGACTGTTAAATAGCCTTCACTAGCACATTAGAGGCTGCTGCCTAGATTAGAAATCACTGGCCACTTTAATAATGGAACACTAATCTACTTTAATAATGTTTACATATCTTGCATTACTCATCTCATATGTATATACTGTATTCTATACTATTCTACTGTATCTTAGTCCATGCCGCTTTGCCGTCATTGCTTGTCCATATATTTATTTATATATTCTTAATTCCATTGCTTTACTTAGATTTGTGTGTATAGGGTATATGTTGTGAAAATGTTAGATATTACTTGTTAGATATTACTGCACTGTCGGAGCTAGAAACACAAGCATTTCGCTACACCCGCAATAGCATCTGCTAAACACGTGTATGTGACAAATAACATTTGATTTGATTTGACCTGAGAGGACTGTAGCCCCTCTGACCTAACCCCAGACATCCTCACCTAAACACATTTTGGTGACTGCAACTGTGCTGCTTGCAAAAATGTAATTAGGCTTTTTTGCCAACGTTTACTGACACCGGCCATATTCAACGGGTGTTGAGCGTTCGTAAATTTGTCAGTTATTCTGCGCTCTGGCACACTCAGATGAGAGTGCTCTGAAATCGGAGTAGATAGCCAGAGCGAATTTACCAGCTACGTCTATCGACAGTTGTCGCAGTGACATCATAAACATTCCATTGAAATAGTTACTTGCATAGTGGAGTCTTATGTTTAGACATGTAGCTAGCTAGCTAAACAATGAACCATAATCCCAACTCCTAATGTTACTACCCTGCATGAATCTGCAGGTAGCTAACCGACCAGTTTCAATGTTAACTAGCTAACATTAGACTATAACTAGCAATGCAAATGGCTCTGAGATACGAATAATATTACTACACAGATCATACACGTAACGTTAGCTAGCTAGCCAGCCAGCTAACGTTAGCTAGCTAGCTAACAGTACACTTTAACTTGAAATGAAAACAACTTTCTGACAAAATTAGAAACGTGTAATATCTGAAAATGTAGCTAGCTAGACTCTCTTACCCGTATACATGGATGGATGCTTCTCCCTCTCTGTCACGGATGACATGGTTGCCCTTAGTTTGAAGATGTAATCCGGAGACAGGTATTTTATTCAACAGCCTTCTGTGTGTACTCTTTTTGACTCTGTCTGCATATTTGCTATCAAATGCCAGAAGTTTCTCCATCTCCTTAGCTATTATACTCTAATTCCACAGATTTCAACTCAGTCCTCCAGAAAGTAGAGAGCAACACTTATGCAGTTCTACTATTTACATTTTACGTCATTTAGCAGACGCTCTTATCCAGAGCGACTTACAGTTAGTGAGTGCATACATTTTTATTTTTTATACTGGAATCGAACCCACAACCCTGGCGTTGCAAATGCCATGCTCTACCAACTGAGCTACATCCCTGCCACTATGTGATATCTTTCAAAAAAGCTGCGTTAGAAAGGATTACCTACACATACTGACCAGCTCATATTATAGACAGAAGCGCGCTACATGGCAGACCAATCCGAACACATCTCTCGGCATGTCCAGCCCACTCATTATCTCAGCCAATCATGGCTAGCGTGAAGGTTGCTGTCTTTTTCCGTGGCTAAACCAACTAGGCTCGTAATTTAACAATTTCATTCGTATTTACAGATGGCATACAAGTTTGTTATTTAGGCACATGAACGTTCACGTGTTCCAGAAGGCATTTCTGCCAAAAAACTCATTTTGATAGAAAAAAAAAAGTTTATGTTCAAATGGCGCTCCTTTGAAGTAGTGATGCGCGACGTACGCCTAGTTTCCTGAAACTAGTCACATTTGACTGTATTCTATATTTTGCTGTATTCTATATTTTACTGTAGATAGCGACTGCAAAATCTGCGTTAGTTTCAAAGGGTCTATTAGGTCCCAGCCTTCTCACTTCCCTCAGACCAACCAGGGAAAAACAAAGGCTTTGCCGGGTGGCCGAGGGAGGGAGGGAGTCAGTAGCCTTCAGTGCATTCCAGCTTTGTTCCACAATATCACAGTTACGCTCAGCAGCTGTGTGTGTGTGTGTGGAGCTTCTCTCTCTCTCTCTCTCTCTCTCTCTCTCTCTCTCTCTCTCTCTCTCTCTCTCTCTCTCTCTCTCTCTCTCTCTCTCTCTCTCTCTCTCTCTCTCTCTCTCTCTCTCTCTCTCTCTCTCTCTCTCGTCTCTGGCTACGCAACATGACAGCAACTCCAGCGACTCCCCCGTGTGTGCCTTGGACAGGGGTATGGGAAGGGGAGACTGGGGGTGTCAGTTTGAGGACCGCTGGCTTCACTACACTACAGCCATAGGTGGGGACGGGAGGTGGAGCGGTGGGGACGGGAGGTGGAGCGGTGGGGACGGGAGGTGGAGCGGTGGGGACGGGAGGTGGAGCGGTGGGGACAGGAGGTGGAGCGGTGGGGACGGGAGGTGGAGCGGTGGGGACGGGAGGTGGAGCGGTGGGGACGGGAGGTGGAGCGGTGAGGACGGGAGGTGGAGACAAGGTGGGGACAGGAGGTGGAGACAAGGTGGGGACAGGAGGTGGAGACAAGGTGGGGACAGGAGGTGGAGACAAGGTGTGGACAGGAGGTGGAGACAAGGTGGGGACAGGCGGTGGAGACAAGGTGGGGACAGGCGGTGGAGCGGTGGGGACAGGAGGTGGAGCGGTGGGGACAGGCGGTGGAGACGAGGTGTGGACAGCCTAAGAGAGACATGTCACGATCAGGCTCTAAGAGACAGTCTACTGGGCAGACAGAAGGTCTGGAGCCTGCATGGCATGCCCAGGTTCCAGCCCTCACCCCCACCCTCTGTGACTCATGCAGCCCAAATGGGGTCTGCTAGGGTGGGGTCGGTGTGAGACGAGCATCCCTCTTTAGCCTTGGAGGACCAGCTGCAGAAAGGACTCTAGATCAACCCATTTGTCATGCTGTTGTCAAGGTGCGAATGATAAAGACACCGTATCCTATAGACGTATACCCCTCATCTGTAGACGTATGGAGGATGGTAGCGCTGATGCTTTTGAAATGTGATCAAATTCGGCATATTCTCACATTAAATCAAGGGCACATTAGCCATAGAAAGGACATCATTGAGAAGAAGCATGTTCATGAAGTGCAAGAATTTCCGTGACAATTACGCAGATATTTTTGGGACTAAGGGGATGGGCCTTACTGTTGTGTTTTGTGGTCCCACTAATGGTTAAGGTTAAGTTTAAGTTTTGGGGTGGGGAAGCTGATAGTAGGTCTGTACCTAGGGGAAACTTAACCCCGGAGCAAAAATCTACACTGAACAGAAAATAAACGCAACATGCAACAATTTCAAAGGTTTTACTGAGTTATAGTTCATATAAGAAAATCAATCAATAAAAATAAAAATGTTAGGCCCTAATCTATGGATTTCACACAAACTTGTTTTTCAACCACTCCACAAATTTCTTGTTAACAAACTATAGTTTTGGCAAGTCTGTTAGGACATCTACTTTGTGCATGACACAAGTACTTTTTCCAACAATTGTTTACAGACAGATTATTTCACTTATAATTCACTGTGTCACAATTCCAGTGGGTCAGAACTTTACGTACACTAAGTTGACTGTGCCTTTTAAACAGCTTGGAACATTCCAGAAAATTATATCATGGCTTTAGAAGCTTCTGATAGGCTAATTGACATCATTTGAGTCAATTGGAGGTGTACCTGTGGAAACTCAGTGCCTCTTTGCTTGACATCATGGGAAAATCAAAAGAAATCAGCCAAGACATCAGAAAAAAAATTGTAGACCTCCACAAGTCTGGATCATCCTTGGGAGCAATTTCCAAACGCCTGAAGGTACCACGTTAATCTGTACAAACAATAGTACGCAAGTATAAACACTATGGGACCACGCAGCCGTCATACCGCTCAGGAAGGAGACACGTTCTGTCTCCTAGAGATGAACGTACTTTGGTGCGAAAAGTGAAAATCAATCCCAGAACAACAGCACAGGACCTTGTGAAGATGCTGGAGGAAACCGGTACAAAAGTATCTATATCCACAGTAAAGCGAGTCCTATATCGACATAACCTGAAAGGCCGCTCAGCAAGGAAGAAGCCACTGCTCCAAAACCGCCCTAAAAAAGCTAGACTACGGTTTGCAACTGCACATGGGGACAAAGATCATACTTTTTGGAGAAATGTCCTCTGGTCTGATGAAACAAAAATAGAACTGTTTGGCAAAAGGAAAAAGGGGAAGGCTTGCAAGCCGAAGAAGCACGGGGGTGGCAGCATCATGCTGTGGGGGTGCTTTGCTGCAGGAGGGTGCATGATGGCATCATGAGGAAGGAAAATTATGTGGATATATTGAAGCAACTTCTCAAGACATCAGTCAGGAAGTTAAAGCTTGGTCGCAAATGGGTCTTCCAAATGGACAATGACCCCACGCATACTTCCAAAGTTGTGGCAAAATGGCTTAAAGACAACAAAGTCAAGGTATTGGAGTGGCCATCACAAAGCCCTGACCTCAATCCTATAGTAAATTTGCAGGCAGAACTGAAAAAGTGTGTGCGAGCAAGGAGGCCTACAAACCTGACTCAGTTACACCAGCTCTGTCAGGAGGAATGGGCCAAAATTCACCCAACTTATTGTGGGACGCTTGTGGAAGGCTACCCAAAACGTTTGACCCAAGTTAAACAATTTAAATGCTACCAAACACTAATTGAGTGTATGTAAACTTCTGACCCACTGGGAATGTGATGAAAGAAATAAAAGCTGAAATAAATAATTATCTCTACTATTATTCTGACATTTCACATTCTTTAAATAAAGTGGTGATCCTAACCGACCTAAGACAGGGAATTTTTACTAGGATTAAATGTCAGGAATTGTGAAAAACTGAGTTTAAATGTATTTGGTCCTTGCGACATGGGGCCGTGCATTATCATGCTGAAACATGAGGTGATGGATGATTGGCACGACAATGGGCCTCAGGACCTCATCACGGTATCTCTGTGCACTCAAATTGCCATTGATAAAATGCAATTGTGTTTGTAGCTTATGTCTGCCCATACCATAACCCCAACGCCACCATGAGGCACTCTGTTCACAACATTTACATCAATAAATGATGCTCCCTCAACTTGAGACACCTGTGGCATTGTGTTGTGTGACACAACTGCACATTTTAGAGTGGCCTTGTAATGTCCCCAGCACAAGGTGCACCTGTGTAATGATCATGCTGTTTCATCAGCTTCTTGATATGCCACACCTGTCAAGTGGATGGATTATCTTGGCAAATGAGAAAATACCCACTAACAGGATGTAAACACATTTGAGATAAATAAGATTTTTGTGCATATGGAAAATGTATGGGATCTTTTATTTCAGCTCATGAAACATGGGACCGACACTTTACATGTTGCGTTTATATTTTTGTTCAGTGTAGATACTGACCTAGACCCCTGAGGAAAGCTTGACTAACTCAGTAATACATGTTGTATTTCTCACCATGTCCTCATGTGTTTCTCATGTTTTTATAGCAGGATTTTTAATCTGTCATTTAAGGTGTTTTGCTTAACCTCTTTGGTCACTGCTTCACTCACTCCCACCCTCACACCTGTGGTGAGCATGTCTGCCTTTGTGATGACGGTGATTCTAAGGAAGCTTCACACATATATACACACACACACCATAGTGAAGCCCAAGATTATCAGCCTTGAGAACAGTGGTGGTAAAAGTAGTTAGGAGGTAAATGAGGGAGCCGCTGTCTTAACTTTAATCCCTGTTTGGACTGAAACTAGTTTCCTAAATGAACTGGGGAAACAACACCCAAATATCCCACTACACTATTCTGTTACCGACCTGTTCCCAGATTTCTGAGGTGGTCCGAGAACAGTACAGCTGTGGTCTTTCCGGGACCGGTTCTCTCAGAGTCCTCGTCTGAGTCCCAAGTGGCACCCTTTATCCTACATAGTGCACTACGTTTGACCAGGGCTTAGGTCAAAAGTAGTGCACTATGTAGGGAATAGGGTACTATTTGGGATGCAAGCCTCTGAGTCCTTAACAGGCCAGACAAGTATGTGTTCTTCCTCAGACATCGCACAGTCGCATGCTCTCTGACATCAAAGGAGTGTCACTAGGAGTTCTGGTGTTTGTCTGACTGGAGCTGTGTCAGGCTCGGCTTGTCAAGTGACCGTTCAACTGGCTCCGTCTAAAGGTCAAGATCGCCCCCCACGCCTGTCTGTCTGGAAAAGAAGGGGGCCTGTCCTGTCTCCGTAGTGACTACATTCTGTTTGTTATGTTTGCCCTTCTATTCGACCATTGCTTAAATAATTGTAGTCCAACGTCTTGCTAGCTATGAAGGAAATGCTGTTGTGATTCTCTTTAGTATTACACTATGAAGATTGTTTTGTTCGGTACATGAAACCCTCAGGTAGTGTAAAGGAGATCCACAGCACAGAGCTCATGTCTGTTTACTGAAGGCCACACTGTTACGCCCAGTTTGAACTCTATACCTGCCTCTCAGTTGCACAGAATGTCTTCAACTTCATGGTCCATTTGTGGTCAGGAAGTAGGGATTTCATCTTTCCATTTCCTTGCTACGGCCCAAGCGTTTCTCCAAACATCTGTCCCTCAACGGACTTACTAAATGCAAGTCAAGCAGCTTGACCGACAGTGTGCAAACAGAATCAGCTGAGCCCAGGGACTTTTTTTTACTTTTGAGGTCCCCATTATTTCCCAAATAATGATCATTCTGCATAAAAATAAATAAATGTACTGGGCTAAAAATGGATCAGCCCATCTGGCATTTGCCCAAACTGCCCTATGGCCAATCCTGGCTGAGCCCAGGAAGTAAGAGGATAGTAGGAAGAAGTACATTGTTTTGTTTTCATTCCCTCTAATGCTCTAGAGCAGGGCTCTCCAACCCTGTTCCTGGAGAGCTACCATCCTAATCTAGCACATTGGATTCTAATAATTAGCTGATTGATAAACTGAAGCAGGCTAGTTACAGCTTGGGTTGGAGCGAAAACCTACAGAAGGGTTGGAGACAGGAGGGTAGCTCTCCAGGAACAGGGTTGGAGAGCCCTGCTCTAGAGTCTAGTGGGGAGGTTGCCTAGTCATTGGTTTGTCTTGTTTGTGAGCCGAGTCCCCTTGGCTGGGTTCCCTGTAGGCTTGTGAGTGGACACCTGGAGGGAAGGGGCCCCTGCCGGCCCCTCTGTGATGGACAGCGTTCCGCATCAGGTGGCACTAATTTGGACGGGAGAGGAGTGGAGGAGAGGAGAGGCGGGAGAGGAGTGGAGGAAAGGAGGGGAGAGGGAAAGGTGGGTCACATGAACTCCGGCTTTACATCCCAGTCGTACTTGTCACATAACACCACAATGGGGCATGTACCCTGTGATATGTGAATCGCCTGTGTGGTTGTGTGTGTGTCTGCGCGCGTGTGCACATGCATACGTGTGCATGCAATCTTTCATTTGCGCGTTCATGTGTTTGCATGTCTGTCTGTATCTACACTCAGTTGCCAGTTTATTAGGTACACCTATCTAGGACTGGGTCTGACTCCTCTTTGCCTCCAGAACAGCCTGAATTCTTCGGGGTATGGATTCTTCAAACATTTCTCAATTGGTATCAAGGGATCTAACGTTTGCCAGACAGGACGGGGCCATGGACTCATGCTGCTTACGCCAAATCCTGACTCTGACGTCTGAATGACGCAACAGGAACCGGGATTCGTCGGACCAGGCAACGCTTTTCCACTCCTCAATTGACCAGTGTTGGTGATTGCGTGCCCACTGGAGCCGCTTCTTCTTGTTTTTATCTGATAGGAGTGGAACCCAGTGTGGTCGTCTGCTGCAATAGCCCATCCATGACAAGGAGCGACGACTTGTGCGTTCCGAGATGCCGTTCTGCACACCACTGTTGTACTGAGCCGTTATTTACCTGTTTGTGGCCCACCTGTTAGCTTCCACGATTATTGCCATTCTCCTTCGACCTCTCATCAATGAGCTGTTTTCGCCCCGCAGGACTGCCGCTGACTGGATGTTTTCTGTTGGTCGCACTATTCTCGGTAAACCCTAGACACGTGAAAAGCCCAGGAGGCCAGGCGTTTCTGAGGTACTGGAACTGGCACGCCTGGCACCGACGATCATGCCACGCTCAAAGTCACTCAGGTCACTTGTTTTGCCCATTCTAACGTTCAATCGAACAGTAACTGAATTCCTCGATGCCTGTCTGGCTGCTTTATATACTCACTGTCTGTAGGAGCGAACCATTTTTGTGAACGGGGTGGTGCACCTAATAAACTGGCCACTGAGTGTGTGTGTGTGTGTGTGTGTGTGCGCGTGCGCGCGTGCGTGCGTATGTCAATGCGTACATACATATAAATTACATGTGTGATGCTTGTAATCAGGGATAATCAGCCCGATAGATATGAGCCGCTATCAGCAGATAGAGGCTATCACTGAGAGGCTGTAATTGCTGCTAATGTCACCATGCAGGAACAAGTGGGGAGCTTGCCACTGTCTCGCCCACCCAGATAATTATATTTAAATCAGATAGACATCTCGCCATAATTGGACTGTACTACTCTAATGCATTCTTATCTCATTGACTGGTGCTGTCCACAAATGCTACATTGTTTGAGGCCGAGGGGAACTTTGCGTGTCTGGCAGAAGCCCAGTTTATGAGTTTAGAGGTATGGTGTCCATATTAGGACAGCCTTAACACTTGAGTTTGAAACAAGTCCTGGAGGTTGTCCTAATATCGGCACCGTACAGAGATCCAGTACTCCTGTTTCACCTGGTCCGGAGCCCAGCCTTGTGGAGTGGCTCAGGGCATAGTAGAGAGTAACTACGATTCAATTAAATTACATGGCAGAGGTCCGGATCTAATCTACACTGATCAAAAATATAAATGCAACATGCAACAATTTCAACGATTTTACTGAGTTACAGTTCATATAAGGAAATCAGTCAATTGAAATAAATTCATTAGGCCCTAATCTATAGATTTCTCATGACTGGGAATACAGAAATACACCTGTTGGTCACAGATGCCTTAAAAAAAGGTAGGGGCGTGGATCAGAAAACCAGTCAGTTTCTGGTGTGCCCACCATTTGCCTCATGTAGCGTGATGCATCTCCTTTGCATAGAGTTGATCAGGATGTTGATTGTGGCCTGTGGAATGTTGTTCCACTCCTCTTCAATGGCTGTGCGAAGTTGCTGGATATTGGCGGGAACTGGAACACGCTGTCGAACAAGTCGATCCCAAACATGCTCAATGGGTGACATGTCTGGTGAGTATGCAGGCCATGGAAGAACTGGGACATTTTCAGATTGGCACGGCAATGAGCCTCAGGATCTCGTCACGGTATCTCTGTGTATTCAAATTGCCATCGATAAAATGCAATTGTGTTCGTTGTCCGTAGTTTATGTCTGCCCATACCATAACCCCACCACCACCATGAAGAGCACACTTCTCCACTGTGCCGGTGGCCATCGAAGGTGAGCATTTGCCCACTGAAGTCGGTTACGATGTCGAACTGCAGTCAGGTGAAGACCCTGCTGAGGACGATGAGCACACAGATGAGCTTCCCTGAGACGGTTTCTGACAGTTTGTGCAGAAATTATTTGGTTCTGCAAACGCACAGTTTCATCAGCTGTCCGGGTGGCAGGTCTCAGATGATCCCGCAGGTGAAGAAGCCGGATGTGGAGGTCCTGGGCTGGCGTGGTTACACGTGTTCTGCGTTCATGAGGTCAGTTGGACGTACTGCCAAATTCTCTAAAATGCCATAAGAGGTGGCTTATGGTAGAGAAATTAACATTTAATTATCTGGCAACAGCTCTAGTGGACAGTCCTGCAGTCAGCATGCCAATTGCATGCTCCCTCAACTTGAGACACCTGTGGCATTGTGTTGTGTGACAAAACAGCACATTTTAGAGTGGCCTTTTAATGTCCCCAGCACAAATCTGGACCTTGAAGCCAGCTCCCACTGCTTTTTAAATGATTCCCCTCTATTCAGGGTTAGGGTTAGACCTGAAACACCAGGTGGGCGCAATTAATTACCAGGTATCCAGCAGTACTCCGGACATCGTAGGGTAAGATTTGAATTGAGGGGCCAGCTTTCTGTCCTAGAATCACGGTTTCGACTGCTCCTACAGTTTTGCATCGATACTGCAGTTTAACTGACGCCTGGCCCAGAAAGACAATTTCCATAGACGGCCACATAGAGAAGTCAGATTTGAAAATTCCTAATAAGACACTGTAGTCATCACCTTTTGCACAAAATATCCATTTAGTTATTCAAATAATTGTCGCAGAGACCAATCTTTTTTTTTTTTTCATCACTCACAACTGAAGTGAATAATGGTGCCGGAGGGGATGGCTGCCGTTTTACGGGCTCCTAACCAACTGTGCTATTTTGGTAGTTTTTTCGCATTGTTTGTAATTTATTTTGTACATAATGTTGCTGCTACCGTCTCTTATGACCAAAAAGAGCTTCTGGACATCAGAACAGCGATTACTCACCTCAAACTGGTCAAATATTTTTTCTTTAAAGAGACCGACGCGAAGGATATACTGCTTTCCCGAGACCAGGCCCAAATCCCTGTCATTCGCTTGAAGAAAATACTGAGAAAAAGGGGGAGGAGGTCGTGGTGCCTTGTGAGAATTCGTCCGCGAGTGGGTAATCCGCCACTACCATCCGTCCTATTGGCCAACATGCAATCATTGGAAAATAAACTGGATGATCTACAATCAAGACTATCCTACCAACATTGTAATATCTTATGTTCCACCGAGTCGTGGCTGAACATTTACATTTACATTTTAGTCATTTAGCAGACGCTCTTATCCAGAGCGACTTACAGTTAGTGATTACATATTTTTTATTTATTTATACTGGCCCCCCGTGGGAATCGAACCCACATGCTCTATCAACTGAGCTACATCCCTGCCGGCCATTCCCTCCCCCACCCTAGACGACGCTGGGCCAATTGTGCGCCGCCCATGAGTCTCCCGGTCGCGGCCGGCTGCGACAGAGCCTGGATTCGAACCAGGATCTCTAGTGGCACAGTTAGCACTGCGATGCAGTGCCTTAGACCACTGCGCCACTCAGGAGTTCGACGACACTGATAATATAGAGCTGGCTGGGTTTTCCATGCATCGGCAGGACAGAGCAGCTACGTCTGGTTAGATGAGGGGTGGGGGTGTGTGTATATTTGTCAATATTGTGTTAATGTCTAATATTAAAGAAGTCTCAAGGTATTGCTCGCCTGAGGTAGAGTACCTCATGATAAGCTGTAGACCACACTATCTACCAAGAGAGTTCTCATCTATATTATTCGTAGCCGTCTATTTACCACCACAAACCGATCCTGGCACGAAGACCGCTCTCAACGAGCTGTATAAGGCCATAAGCGAACAAGAAAATGCTCATCCAGAAGCGGCTCTCCTAGTGGCCGGGGACTTTAATGCAGGCAAACTTAAATCTGTTTTACCTACCAGCATGTCACATGTGCAACCAGAGGAAAAAAAACTCTAGACCACCTTTACTCCAGTGATTTGAATACCCCTGCTATAGTTCAAAGGTTTTTCCCCTGACGCTAATCTGGGGGTTAGGACTGGTCCTAGATCTGTACCTAGGGGAAACTTCACCCAGGAGCACTACGGCAGAGCAGCTCTGTACCGTACCGTTCTGTACTGTACCCAGTCAGTCTTATCAGAAGGTAGCCGATTTCGATGGACACACAGCGCCCAAGAACAGCCCAGCTACCATCTGTTTCTAGCACCTATACAAAGAATCCTGTCAGAACGCAGGCTGGCCGTTTATCTAACCCGACTATCGTGGCAAATGTAATGTAGACAAAGAAGGCAGCAGAGTTATATGTCCTTAATTCACCAGGACTGACTAATCTACTCTTAGAGTAAAACATGTTGTGTTTCCCTCCGCTGTCTCCTGGCGGGACCCTGACAGGATTCTTTGTATAGCCGCTGGGTACAGTACAGGGTCCGGTTTCCCAAAAGCATCTTAAGGCTAAGTTCATTGTTAGAACTTTCTTAGGAGCATTGTTTAATACTAACAAAATCCATATGATAAATTCATTGTTTTTGGAATTTTCAATTCTCCCTGTCTTGCTTTTATTTTGGTTATTGTTACACTGAACAAAAATATAAACGCAACATGTAAAGTGTTGGTCCCATGTTTCATGAGCTAAAGATGTTTTATCCCAGAAATGTTCCATACGCACAAAAAGCTTATTTCTCTCAAATGTTGTGCAAAATATGTGTTTACATCCCTGTTAGTGAGCATTTCTCCTTTGCCAAGATATTCCATCCACCTGACAGGTGTGACGTATCAAGAAGCTGATTAAACAGCATGATCTTTACACAGGTGCACCTTGTGCTGGGGACAATAAAAGGCCACTTGAACACAATGCCACAATGTGTCTAAAGTTCTGAGGGAGTGTGATATTGGCATGCTGACTGCAGTAATGTCCACCAGAGCTGTTGCCAGAGAATTGAAAGTAAATTTCTCTATCATAAGCTGCCTCCAATATTGTTTTAGAGAATTTGGCAGTGCGTCCAACCGGCCTCACAACCGCAGACCATGTGTAACCACACCAACCCAGGATCTCTACATCCGGCTTCTTCACCTGCGGGATCGTTTGTGGGGAAAAACTCATTCTGATTGGCTGGACCTCTCCCCAGTGTGTGGGCCTGGCTGCCAAGTGGGTGGGCCTATGCCCTCCAAGGCCCCCCCATGGCAGCGCCCCTGCCCAGTCATGTGAAATCCATAAATTAGGGCCTAATTACTTTATTTCAATTGACTGATTTCCTTAAATGAACTGTAACTCAGTAAAATCTTTTAAATTGTTGCATGTTGCGTTTTATATTTTTGTTCAGTATAGTTCTCAAAGGTTATATTATTTTAAAAATACACAATATTTACCAAAGTATGTGGACACCCCTTCAAATGACTGGATTCGGCTATTTCAGCCACACCCGTTGCTGACAGGTGTATAAAATCGAGCTCACAGCCATGCAATCTCCATAGACAAACATTGGCAGTAGAATGGCCTTACTGAAGAGCTCAGTGACTTTCAAGGTGGCACCGTCATAGGATGCCACCTTTCCAACAAGTCAGTTCATCAAATTTCTGCCCTGCTAGAGCTTCCCCGGTCAACTGTAAGTACTGTTATTGTGAAGTGGAAACGTCTAGGAGCAACAACAGCTCAGCCACGAAGTGGTAGGCCACACAAGCTCACAGAACGGGACCGCTGAGTGCTGAAGCGCGTAGCACGTAAAGATTGGCTGTCCTCGGTTGCAACACTCATTACCGAGTTCCAAACTGCCTCTGGAAGCAACGTCAGCACAAGAACTGTTCGTCAGGGGCTTCATGAAATGGGTTTCCATGGCCAAGCAGCCGCACACAAGCCTAAGATCACCATGCGCGAGTGTAGGCTGGTGTGGTGTAAAGCTCGCCGCCATTGGACTCTGGAGCAGTGGAAATGTGTTCTCTGGAGTGATGAATCACGCTTCACCATCTGGCAGTCTGTCGGACAAATCTGGGTTTGGCGGATGCCAGGAGAACGCTACCTGCCCCAACGCATAGTGCCAACTGTAAAGTTTGGTGGAGGAGGAATAATGGTCTGGGGTTGTTTTTCATGGTTCTGGCTAGGCTCCTTAGTTCCAGGGAAGGGAAATATTAATGCTAAAGCATACAATGACATTCTAGACTATTCTGTGCTTCCAACTTTGTTGCAACAGTTTGTGGGAAGGCCGTTTCTTGTTTCAGCATGACAATACCCCTGGGCACAAAGCCAGGTCCATACAGAAATGGTTTGTCGAGATTGGTGTGGAAGAACTTGACTGGTCTGCACAGAGACCTGACTTCAACCCCATCGAACACCTTTGGGATGAATTGGAACGCCGACTCCGAGTCAGGCCTAATCGCCCAACATCAGTGCCCGACCTCACTAATGCTCTTGTGGCTGAATGGAAGCAAGTCCCCGCAGCAATGTTCCAACATCTAGTGGAAAGCCTTCCCAGAAGAGTGGAGGCTGTTATAACAGCAAACGGGGACCAAGTCCATATTAATGCCCATGATTTTACATACTTTATCTTTATTATTATTATTATTATTATTATTATTAACAATTGTTTTTACTGTTTGGACACAGGTGGGCAAAAAAAAAAAAAAAAAAAAGGATTTCAATGGCAGAAAATTCCCTGCTCTAGCATTTTCCGTCATCAGGATACATCAGGTCCAAGATGGCCCCCCCTCTCTAATTCATTCATGACCCCCTTCCCCTCCTCTTTCAACGGGCCCTTTTTGTTTCCCCATGGTCCTTGGCCATTAACGAGGAGATTGAGTTACTTTGACGGACTTGTGACTTGTGCTGTCGTTGATTAGTTAACGGTCTGGCCGTGATGTCTTGTGATTCGCTGCCGTTTGTTTGTGTGGCTTCGGCTCAGGGCTTCACAGTTTTCCACCGCTGACATCTCTCTTTCCATATCATCTCTGTCTGATGCTGGAATGACAGTTGTTAATGTTACGCTATAACCTAATGGGAAATGTAATCGGAGTTGATGAGATTTTTGATGATAAGCCGATCTGGGAATCAAAATTGATATAATCAAATCAAATCATTGTATTTGTTACATACACGTGTTTAGCAGATGTTATTGCAGGTGTAGCAAATGCTTGTGCTTCCAGCTCCGACAGTGCAGTAATATCTAACAAGTAATATCTAACAATTTCACAACATATACCCAATACACACAAATCTAAGTAAGGAATGGAATTAAGAATATATACATAAGCAATGACAGAGCGGCATGGACTTAGATACAGTAGAATATTATAGAATACAGTATATACATATGAGATGAGTAATGCAAGATATGTAATTTAAAAAAAACATTTTAGTCATTTAGCAGACGCTCTTATCCAGAGCGACTTACAGTTAGTGAATGCATACATTTTTTCATACTGGCCCCCCGTGGGAATCGAACCCACAACCCTGGCGTTGCAAGCGCCATGCTCTACCAACTGAGCTACACGGGACATTATTAAAGTGACTAGTGTTCCATTTCTTAAAGTGGCCAGTGATTTCAATAGGCAGCAGCAGCCTCTAATGTGCTAGTGATGGCTATTTAACAGTCTGATGGCCTTGAGATAGAAGCTGTTTTTCATTCTCTCGGTCCCAGCTTTGATGCACCTGTACTGACCTCGCCTTCTGGATGATAGCGGTGTGAACAGGCAGTGGCTCGGGTGGTTGATTTCCTTGATGATCTTTTTGGCCTTCCTGTGACATCTGGTGCTGTAGGTGTCCTGGAGGGCGGGTAGTTTGCCCCCGGTAATGCGTTCGGCAGACCGCACTAACGTCTGGAGAGCCCTGCGGTTGCGGGAGGTGCAGTTGCCGTACCAGGCGGTGATACAGCCCGACAGGATGCTCTCAATTGTGCATCTGTAAAAGTTTGTGAGGGTTTTAGGTGCCAAGCCAAATTTCTTCAGCCTCCTTAGGTTGAAGAGGCTCTGTTGCGCCTTCTTCACCACACAGTCTGCGTGGGTGGACCATTTCAGTTTGTCAGTGATGTGTACGCCAAGGAACTTGAAGCTTTCCACCTTCTCCACTGCGGTTCCGTCGATGTGGATAGGGGGGTCACCCTCCTGAAGTCCACGATCATCTCCTTTGTTTTGTTGACGTTGAGTGAGAGGTTATTTTCCTGACACCAAACTCCCAGAGCCCTCACCTCTTCCCTGTAGGCTGTCTCATCATTGTTGGTAATCAAGCCTACTACTGTTGTGTCGTCTGCAAACTTGATGATTGAGTTGGAGGCGTGCTTGGCCACGCAGTCATGGGTGAACAGGGAGTACAGGAGGGGGCTGAGCACGCACCCTTGTGGGGCCCCAGTGTTGAGGATCAGCAAAGTGGAGATGTTGTTTCCTACCTTCACCACCTGGGGGTGGCCCGTCAGGAAGTCCAGGACCCAGTTGCACAGGGCGGGTTTCAGACCCAGGGCCTCGAGCTTAATGATGAGGTTGGAGGGTACTATGGCTGAATATCACAATAACAATGGTGAATCAGAGGGTTAATATGTGGTCACAGATTTTGTCATGAATTATTTTATATCTAAAGATGTGACCAGATGTCCCATCACCACTCGGACAATTGATGACACCCCATGCTAGAAAGTCAGGAGACGGTTGTATATCGAGAATCAGGAGACAGTTTTATATTGAGAGTCACGAGTCAGTTTTATATTGAGATTCAGGAGACAGTTTTATATCGAGAATCAGTAGACAGTTTTTATATCGAGAAACAGGAGGCAGTTTTATATCTAGAACATTTGAATTACTGGTATACGCCATGCAGAATAGACCACCTACTTGGTTTTATGACACCTGTGACTAAATACATACTGTCAGGACCTGAAACCTGATGTTAGTCAGTCCGTCTTTCAGTCAGACAAACCCTATGCCCTGCCACAATCTCTACACGGTCTCTAGTCGGTCTCTACACGTCTCTACTCAGTCTCTACACGGTCTCTACACGGTCTCTACACGTCTCTACTCAGTCTCTACACGTCTCTACTCAGTCTCTACACAGTCTCTACTCTGTCTCTACACAGTCTCTACACGTCTCTACTCAGTCTCTACTCGGTCTCTACACAGTCTCTACTCGGTCTCTACTCGGTCTCTACTCGGTCTCTACTCGGTCTCTACTCGGTCTCTACTCGGTCTCTACTCGGTCTCTACTCGGTCTCTACTCGGTCTCCACACGGCCTCTAGTCGGTCTCTACACTGTCTCTAGTCGTCTCCACACGGTCTCCACACGGTCTCTAGTTGGTCTCTACACAGTCTCTAGTCAGTCTCTACACTGTCTCTAGTCGGTCTCTGCACTGTCTCTAGTCGGTCTCTACACTGTCTCTAGTCGGTCTCTGCACTGTCTCTAGTCGGTCTCCACACGGTCTCTAGTTGGTCTCTACACAGTCTCTAGTCAGTCTCTACACAGTCTCTAGTCGGTCTCTGCACTGTCTCTAGTCGGTCTCCACACGGTCTCTAGTTGGTCTCCACACGGTCTCTAGTTGGTCTCTACACAGTCTCTAGTCAGTCTCTACACAGTCTCTAGTCAGTCTCTACACAGTCTCTAGTCGGTCTCTGCACTGTCTCTAGTCGGTCTCTACACTGTCTCTAGTCGGTCTCTACACAGTCTCTACACGTCTCTACTCAGTCTCTACTCGGTCTCTACACAGTCTCTACTCGGTCTCTACTCGGTCTCTACTCGGTCTCTACATGGTCTCTACTCGGTCTCTACTCGGTCTCTACTCGGTCTCTACACGGTCTCTACTCGGTCTCTACTCGGTCTCTACTCGGTCTCTACTCGGTCTCCACACGGCCTCTAGTCGGTCTCTACACAGTCTCTAGTCGGTCTCTACACAGTCTCTAGTCGGTCTCTACACAGTCTCTAGTCGGTCTCTACACAGTCTCTAGTCTGTCTCTACACGGTCTATAGTCGGTCTCCACACGGTCTATAGTCGGTCTCCACACAGTCTCTAGTCGGTCTCTACACGGTCTCTAGTCGGTCTCTACACTGTCTCTAGTCAGTCTCTACACTGTCTCTAGTCAGTCTCTACACTGTCTCTAGCCAGTCTCCACACGGTCTCCACGCGGTCTCTAGTCGGTCTCTACACAGTCTCTAGTCGGTCACTACACAGTCTCTAGTCGGTCTCTACACAGTCTCTAGTCGGTCTCTACACAGTCTCTAGTCGGTCTCCACACTGTCTCTAGTCGGTCTCCACACGGTCTCTAGTCGGTCTCCACACGGTCTCTAGTCGGTCTCTACACTGTCTCTAGTCGGTCACTACACAGTCTCTAGTCGGTCACTACACAGTCTCTAGTCGGTCTCTGCACTGTCTCTAGTCGGTCTCTGCACTGTCTCTAGTCGGTCTCTACACAGTCTCTAGTCGGTCTCTACACAGGATATGGAAAATGTATACAAACGCTACTTAAATATGCTATAGCTACATGCTATACATCATGCCTAACATCGTCATAATTGCATGTGTTTGTGTGTGTCTGTTTGTGTCAGCGTGCACATGCTTCTGTGTGTGTGTGTGTGTGTGTGTGTGTGTGTGTCTACAAAGGTAGAGCCTTGGAATGTGCTCCAGTCAGTGTCTAACATGCTGTTCACAGCCCAGTGAGATGTCTCATTTTCATTGTTACAATTATAGATGGCATGTGTGTCTAGTCCGAATAGGATATTAAATTAGCTGTAGGCCTACCTCTCTCTTTCTCTCTCTATGTTTTTCCTGCGGCCCAAATGGCACCCTATGCCCTATATAGTGCACTACTTTTGACCATGGCCCATAGGACTCTGGTCAAAAGTAGTGCACTATGGACAGTGCCTTCAGAAAGTGTTCATACCCCTTATTCCACATTTTTGTTGATACAGCCTGAATTCAAAATGGATTCAATATTAATTTTTTCACCCAATCTACACACAATACCCCATAACGACAAAATGAAAATATGCTTTTTAGAAATATTTGGCAGCGATTACAGCTGTGAGTCTTTCTGTGTAAGTCTCTAAAAGCTTTGAACACCTGGATTGTACAATATTTACACATGTATTCTTTTTTAAATTCTTCAAGCTCTGTCAAGTTGGTTGTTGATCATTGCTAGACAGCCATTTTCAAGTCTTGGCATAGATTTTAAAGCCGATTTTTAAGTCAAAACCTTAACTAGGCCACAGGTTATTGTCCTGCTGAAAGGTGAATTTGTCTCCCAGTGTCTGTTGGAAAGCAGACTGAACCAGTGTTTCCTCTAGGATTTTGCCTGTGCTTAGCTCTATTCAGTTTACTTTTATCCCCCAAAACTCCCTAGTCCACGCCTTTGACAAGCATACCCATAGCATGAGGCAACCAACACCATTCTTGAAAATATTAAGTGGTACTCAGTGACGTGTTGTGCTGGATTTGCCCCAAACATAACGCTTTGTATTCAGGACATACAGTGGGGGAAAAAAGTATTTAGTCAGCCACCAATTGTGCATGTTCTCCCACTTAAAAAGATGAGAGAGGCCTGTAATTTTCATCATAGGTACACGTCAACTATGACAGACAAATTGAGAAAAAAAATCCAGAAAATCACATTGTAGGATTTTTAATGAATTTATTTGCAAATTATGGTGGAAAATAAGTATTTGGTCACCTACAAACAAGCAAGATTTCTGGCTCTCACAGACCTGTAACTTCTTCTTTAAGAGGCTCCTCTGTCCTCCACTCGTTACATGTATTAATGGCACCTGTTTGAACTTGTTATCAGTATAAAAGACACCTGTCCACAACCTCAAACAGTCACACTCCAAACTCCACTATGGCCAAGACCAAAGAGCTGTCAAAGGACACCAGAAACAAAATTGTAGACCTGCACCAGGCTGGGAAGACTGAATCTGCAATAGGTAAGCAGCTTGGTTTGAAGAAATCAACTGTGGGAGCAATTATTAGGAAATGGAAGACATACAAGACCACTGATAATCTCCCTCGATCTGGGGCTCCACGCAAGATCTCACCCCGTGGGGTCAAAATGATCACAAGAACGGTGAGCAAAAATCCCAGAACCACACGGGGGGACCTAGTGAATGACCTGCAGAGAGCTGGGACCAAAGTAACAAAGCCTACCATCAGTAACACACTACGCCGCCAGGGACTCAAATCCTGCAGTGCCAGACGTGTCCCCCTGCTTAAGCCAGTACATGTCCAGGCCCGTCTGAAGTTTGCTAGAGTGCATTTGGATGATCCAGAAGAGGATTGGGAGAATGTCATATGGTCAGATGAAACCAAAATAGAACGTGTTTGGAGGACAAAGAATGCTGAGTTGCATCCAAAGAACACCATACCTACTGTGAAGCATGGGGGTGGAAACATCATGCTTTGGGGCTGTTTTTCTGCAAAGGGACCAGGACGACTGATCTGTGTAAAGGAAAGAATGAATGGGGCCATGTATCGTGAGATTTTGAGTGAAAACCTCCTTCCATCAGCAAGGGCATTGAAGATGAAACGTGGCTGGGTCTTTCAGCATGACAATGATCCCAAACACACCGCCCGGGCAACGAAGGAGTGGCTTCGTAAGAAGCATTTCAAGGTCCTGGAGTGGCCTAGCCAGTCTCCAGATCTCAACCCCATAGAAAATATTTTGAGGGAGTTGAAAGTCCGTGTTGCCTAGCGACAGCCCCAAAACATCACTGCTCTAGAGGAGATCTGCATGGAGGAATGGGCCAAAATACCAGCAACAGTGTGTGAAAACCTTGTGAAGACTTACAGAAAACGTTTCACCTGTGTCATTGCCAACAAAGGGTATATAACAAAGTATTGAGAAACTTTTGTTATTGACCAAATACTTATTTTCCACCATAATTTGCAAAAAAATGCATTAAAAATCCTACAATGTGATTTTCTGGAGAAAAAAAATTCTCATTTTGTCTGTCATAGTTGACGTGTACCTATGATGAAAATTACAGGCCTCTCTCATCTTTTTAAGTGGGAGAACTTGCACAATTGGTGGCTGACTAAATACTTTTCTTCCCCGCTGTAGGTAATTTCTTTGCCACATTTTTTGCAGTTTTATTTTAATGCATGTTTTGGAATATTTGTATTCTGCACAGGCTTCCTTCTTTTCACTCTGTCATTTAGGTTAGTATTGTGGCGTTACTACAATTTTTTTTTTTACCTTTATTTAACCAGGTAAGCCAGTTGAGAACAAGTTCTCATTTACAACTGCGACCTGGCCAAGATAAAGCATAGCAGTGCGATAAAAACAACAACACAGAGTTACATAAAGTCAAAAAATACAACAGAAAATATATATACAGTGTGTGCAAATGTAGCAAGTTATAGAGGTAAGGCAATAAATAGGCTATAGTGCAAAATAATTACAATTAGTATTAACACTGGAATGCTAGATGTGCAAGAGATTATGTGCAAATAGAGATACTGGGGTGCAAAAGAGCAAAATAAATAACAATATAGGGATGAGGTAGTTGGGTGGGCTAATTTCAGATGGGCTGTGTACAGGTGCAGTGATCGGTAAGGTGATCTGACAACTGATGCTTAAAGTTAGTGAGGGAGATAAGAGTCTCCAGCTTCAGAGATTTTTGCAATTCGTTCCAGTCATTGGCAGCAGAGAACTGGAAGGAATGGCGGCCAAAGGAGGTGTTGGCTTTGGGAATGACCAGTGAGATATACCTGCTGGAGCGCAGACTACGGGTGGGTGCTGCTATGGTGACCAATGAGCTAAGATAAGGCGGGGATTTGCCTAGCAGTGATTTATAGATGGCCTGGAGCCAGTGGGTTTGACGACTAACATGTAGTGAGGACCAGCCAACAAGAGCGTACAGGTCACAGTGGTGGGTAGTGTATGGGGCTTTGGAGACAAAACGGATGGCACTGTGATAGACTACATCCAATTTGCTGAGTAGAGTGTTGGAGGCTATTTTGTAAATGACATCGCCGAAGTCAAGGATCGGTAGGATAGTCAGTTTTACGAGGGCATGTTTGGCAGCATGAGTGAAGGAGGCTTTGTTGCGAAATTGGAAGCCGATTCTAGATTTAACTTTGGATTGGAGATTCTTAATGTGAGTCTGGAAGGAGAGTTTACAGTCTAACCAGACACCTAGGTATTTGTAGTTGTCCACATACTCTAGGTCAGACCCGTCGAGAGTGGTGATTCTAGTCGGGTGGGCGGGTGCCAGCAGCGTTCGATTGAAGAGCATGCATTTAGTTTTACTAGTGTTTAAGAGCAGTTGGAGGCTACTGAAGGAGTGTTGTATGGCATTGAAGCTCGTTTGGAGGTTTGTTAACACAGTGTCCAATGAAGGGCCAGATGTATACAAAATGGTGTCGTCTGCGTAGAGGTGGATCTGAGAGTCACCAGCAGCAAGAGCGACAACATTGATATACACGGAGAAAAGAGTCGGCCCAAGAATTGAACCCTGTGGCACCCCCATAGAGACTGCCATAGGTCCAGACAACAGGCCCTCCGATTTGACACACTGAACTCTATCTGAGAAGTAGTTGGTGAACCAGGCGAGGCAGTCATTTGAGAAACCAAGGCTATTTAGTCTGCCAATAAGAATGCGGTGGTTGACAGAGTCGAAAGCCTTGGCCAGGTCGATGAAGACGGCTGCACAGTACTGTCTATTATCGATCGCGGTTATAATATCGTTTAGGACCTTGAGCGTGGCTGAAGTGCACCCATGACCAGCTTGGAAACCGGATTGCATAGCGGAGAAGGTACGGTGGGATTCGAAATGGTCGGTGATCTGTTTGTTAACTTGGCTTTCAAATACTTTCGAAAGGCAGGGCAGGATGGATATAGGTCTGTAACAGTTTGGATCTAGAGTGTCACCCCCTTTGAAGAGGGGGATGACCGCGGCAGCTTTCCAATCTCTGGGGATCTCAGACGTTACGAAAGAGAGGTTGAACAGACTAGTAATAGGGGTTGCGACAATTTCGGCAGCTAGTTTTAGAAAGAAAGGGTCCAGATTGTCTAGCCCAGCTGATTTGTAGGGGTCCAGATATTGCAGCTCTTTCAGAACATTAGCTGTCTGAATTTGTGTGAAGGAGAAGCGGGGGGGGGGGGGCATGGGCAAGTTGCAGCGGAGGGTGCAGAGTTGGTGGCCGGGGTAGTGGTAGCCAGGTGGAAAGCATGGCCAGCCGTAGCAAAATGCTTGTTGAAATTCTCGATTATTGTAGATTTATCGGTGGTGATAGTGTTTCCTAGCCTCAGTGCAGTGGGCAGCTGGGAGGAAGTGCTCTTATTCTCCATGGACTTTACAGTGTCCCAAAACTTTTTGGAGTTAGTGCTACAGGATGCAAATTTCTGTTTGAAAAAGTTAGCCTTTGCTTTCCTGACTGCTTGTGTATATTGGTTCCTAACTTCCCTGAAAAGTTGCATATCGCGGGGGCTATTTGATGCTAATGCAGTACGCCACAGGATGTTTTTGTGCTGGTCAAGGGCAGTCAAGTCTGAGGAGAACCAGGGGCTATATCTGTTCTTAGTTCTGTATTTTTTGAATGGGGCATGTTTATTTAAGATTGAGAGGAAATTACTTTTAAAGAACAACCAGGCATCCTCTACTGACGGAATGAGATCTATATCCATCCAGGATACCTGGGCCAGGTCAATTAGGAAGGCCTGCTCGCTAAAGTGTTTTAGGGAGCGTTTGACAGTGATGAGGGGTGGTCGTTTGACCGCGGACCCGTTACGGACGCAGGCAATAAGGCAGTGATCGCTGAGATCCTGGTTGAAGACAGCGGCGGTGTATTTAGAGGGTAAGTTAGTCAGGATGATATCTATGAGGGTACCCATGTTTACGGATTTAGGGTTGTACCTGGTAGGTTCGTTGATAATTTGCGTGAGATTGAGGGCATCTAGTTTGGATTGTAGGATGGCCGGGGTATTAAGCATATCCCAATTTAGGTCACCAAGCAGTACGAACTCTGAGGATAAATGGGGGTCAATCAATTCACATATGGTGTCCAGGGCACAGCTGGGGGCTGAGGGGGGTCTGTAGCAAGCAGCAACAGTGAGAGACTTATTTCTGGAAAGGTGAATTTTTATAATAATAATAATAATAATTTTAGAAGTAGAAGCTCAAACTGTTTTGGCACAGACCTGGATAGTATGATAGAGCTCTGCAGGCTATCTCTACAGTAGATTGCAACTCCACCCCCTTTGGCAGTTCTATCTAGACGGAAAATGTTATAGTTGGGGATGGAAATTTCAGAATTTTTGGTGGCCTTCCTAAGCCAGGATTCAGACACTGCTAGAACATCAGGGTTGGCGGAGTGTGCTAACGCAGTGAATAACTCAAACTTAGGAAGTAGACTTCTGATATTTACATGCAGGAAACCAAGGCTTTTGCGATTACAGAAGTCAGCAAATGATAGCGCCTGGGGAGTAGGAGTGATACTGAGGGCTGCAGGGCCTGGGTTAGCCTCTACATCACCGGAGGAACAGAGGAGGACTAGAATAAGGATACGGCTAAAGGCTTTAAGAACTGGTCTTCTAGTGCGTTGGGTTGGGTACATAGAATAAAGGGGGCAGATTTCCGGGCGTTGTAGAAAAGATTCAGGACATTATGTACAGACAACGATATGGAAGGATATGAGTAAAGTGGAGGTAAACCTAAGCGTTGGGTAACAATGAAAGAGATAGCATCACTGGAGGCACCAATTGAGTCGGTCTCCGCGTGTATGGGGGGTGGGACAAAGGAGCTATCTAAGGCAGGTTTAGCTGGGCTGGGGGATCTACAGTGAAATAGTACAATTAGAAATAACCGAAACAACAATAAGCTAACCATATTGAGATGGGAGAGAGGCATAAAGCAATCACAGATGTAATTTGAGAGAGCTAAGACAACAGCTGGTAATGACGACACAGTTTGGGCTGAGGCTAAACATAAACAGGATGCGGTACCGTAAAAAGGAACAGTCCAGCAGACATCAGCTGTATAGCTGAGTTATCATAAGGTCCGGTGAACAGCAATAGGATAGTTCGGAGGTAGTTCGGGAGCTGCTAAAGCACTAGCGAGAAAGAGGCCACGGCGAGCATGTGCTAGCGGGCCGGGGCTAGCAGATGGAATCTTCGTGGTCGACGTGGTAACGGGAAGCCTGTTGTAACCACATCAGACGATTTCGTCGGCAGACCAGTCGTGTAGGATCGGCGGGGCTCCGTGTCAACACTAGGTGGTCCCGTCCGGTTGACAGAGAGGTAGATAGCCGGGAGATGGGCCTAGCTCAGGATGATTAGCCAGACCACAACGTCCATTTTGTTGCAGCTAGCTAGTAGCGATGAATCCGGAGTTAAAGGTCCAGTGATTCAGTGATTCTGGCAGAAAAACGGATATGTTCTGGGTCGATAACGCGCTGTGCAGACAGTGCAGACTGGCCGAATAATAGTCCAGACTAGAGCTGGCTGGTGGGTGGTGCAGGCCACGGACAATGGTGAAAAACCGCTAACGGTAGCTGATAGCAAGTAGCTAGTTAGCTGGCTACTCCCGTCCGGTAGACCTAGAGGTAGATATGAGCCTGGCTCTAGGCTAGCTCGAGGCTAACTGGTGCTTGCATCGGCGGCAGTGGTGATTAGCCAGACAGCAACATCCATTCGGTGTGGCTAGCTAGTTGCGATCCGGTGATTAATGTCCAGTGATTAAATTATTCCCGCAGAAAAATCCAATGTTCTGGGTGAAATACCGCTAACTGTGGCTAATAGCAAGTAGCTAGTTAGCTGGGTAGCTAGTTTCAACTGGAGATTCTAGATAAAAGGTAAGTCAATAATAGAATCCGTTCCACATTGAGTGAGGCGGGTTGCAGGAAAGTATATTTTGTAGAAGGATGAAAAGTCTGATAGGGAAATATGTACGAAAAATACAAAAATCAGGGTATTTACAGGCTATTTACAGACACACGACAAAAACAGGACTGCACTACTACGCCATCTTGGAAACAAGAGTTGTTGAGCCATCCTCAGTTTTCTCCTATTGCAGCCATTAAACTCTGTAACTGTCTTAAAGTCACCATTGAAATCCCTGAGCGGTTTCCTTCCTCTCCGGCAACTGAGTTAGGAAGGACGCCTGTATCTTTATAGTGAGTGCAAATGTTTTCTCCTGAACTTATTTAGGCTTGCCATAACAAAGACGTTGAATACTTTGCAAAAAAATAACATATGGGGGATTGGAAGTGATGCAGACAATTACATTGATGGAAGTTACAATCTATCTGCAACATTAAAGCTGATCTACCCCCCAAAAAAAATACAAAAAAAAAAATAGGTTGAATACATTTCAGCATTTTCATTTTTAATTAATATTTATTTATTTTTTATCTAAAAACATAATTCCACTTTGACATTATGGGGTATTGTGTGTAGGCCAGTGCCACAAAATCTAAATTATTATTATTTTTTAATTCAGGCTGCAACACAACAAAATGTGGAAAAGGTCCAGGGGTGTGAATACTTTCTGAAAGTACTGTAGGGTATCGGGTGCCATTTCTGACACCACCATAGAGATTTGCAGTAAAAGGCTCAGATCGGGCCTTAATGTGAAAACTCTGCTTGAATCATAAATTCAGAGTTCAATATTCAACATTAAATGGAGGGCTTTTTAAACACACCATTAATCAACAGACAGCTTTATTCAGAACTCACGGGACTGTTGGCTGGAGCTCAGGAAGTGTCAAAGACTGTTACTGCTGGGGGTCTGCAAAAATGAATAAATATACAGTGCTGTGAAAAAGTATTTGCTCCCTTTCTAATTTTCTTTACTTTTGCATATTTTTTATACTGAATGTTATCAGATCTTCAACCAAAACCTAATATTAGAAAAAGGTAACTTGAGTTTACAAATAACAAAATGTATACTTACTTTATTTATTTAATTTACAAAGTTATGCAACACTCAATTCCCCTGTGTGAAAAAGTAATTGCCCCATTACACTCAATAACTGGTTGTGCCACCTTTAGCTGCAATGACTCCAAACAAACGCTTCCTGTCGTTGTTGATCAGTCTCACGTCGCTGTGGAGGAATTTTGGCCCACTCTTCCATGCAGAACTGCTTTAACTCAGCAACATTTGTGGGTTTTCAAGCATGAACTGCTTGTTTCAAGTCCTGCCACAACATCTCAATTGGGATTATGTCTGGACTTTGACTAGGCCATTCCAAACTTCAAATTTGTTGCTTTTTAACAATTTTAATGTAGACTTGATTGTGTGTTTTGGATCATTGTCTTGATGCATGACCCAGCTCCGCTTCAGCTTCAGCTCACAGACGGATGGCCTGACATTTTCCAGTAGAATTCTCGGATACAGAGCAGAATTCATGGTTCCTTTTATTAAGGCAAGTCGTCCAGGTCCTGAGGCAGCAAAGCATCCCCAAACCATCATACTACCACCACCATGCTTGACCGTTGGTATAAGGTTGTTACTGTGGAATGCTGTGTTTGGTTTTCGGCAGGCATAATGGGACCCATCTCGTACATGCTCTTCATACTACTTACAGATCTGCTATCTTCATTTGTAGTGTATTCAAGGTTTAAAACGGCTTCTAAAGTTTGTAATTTCCAACAAAAAAATTATCAACCCCTAAAATGTCAATTTAATTATAATGCACATAATATTTTACATATCTTGTTGCTTCAGGAGTATTCTCCTGCTGTGGTCAATCTGGTCGTCAAATTAAGACAGGCAGAAAATATTAGGAGCACCTTCCCAATACTGAGTTGCACCCCCCCAGGGATCATGTTGACTCCAATGATTCCCACAGTGGTGTCAAGTTGGCTGGATGTCCTTTGGGTGGTGTACCATTCTTGATACACACGGGGAAACTGTTGAGCGTGAAAAACCCAGCAGCGTTGCAGTTCTTGACACACTCAAACCAGTGCACCTGGCACCTACTACCATACCCCGTTCAAAGGCACTTCAATATTTGGTCTTGCCCATTCACCCTCTAGATGGCACACATGCACAATCCATTTCTCAATTGTCTCAAGGCTTAAAAACTATTCTTTAACCTGTCTCCGCCCCTTCATCTTGAATGATTTGAAGTGGATTTAACAAGTGAGTAGGTAGAATCTAGTGAGAGTACTGTAGGTAGAATCTAGTGAGAGTACTGTAGGTAGAATCTAGTGAGAGTAGGTATTAGGTAGTCGGGATTTATCCTGGAGTGTCCCAACAGTTGTGTTACCGTTGCCCAATAGTTTTGCAGTGCGCTTGGGAGGAAGTTATCTTTGATCAGCTCCAGGAAGAAGTTGGATTTATCCCTCTCGCTGGGGATTTGCAAAACTAATCCACCCTCCAGCGACAAGTGTGAGTAGGTCAGGACAGAGGCTTGGGCAGTGGATACCTGTGATACCAGGAACACGCTGCTTGCTGTCTTCAGGTCATCAAACCATGCCTGCCACCTGTAATGTTTATACCACAGAAATAGGATCTGGCCTCGAGTTAGTTCGCTAGCTAGCTGGAGTCTTTGTTCTGTTTCTTTATTCTACCTCCATCCACACACAGCTTCCCTTCTACTCTGTCGACAGCCATTCAACCAGAATCACCTTTGAGAAAAGAGTGAAAAGAATCTCTGTGTGTGTGTGTGTGACATCAGAGAGGTTTGTCAGTGCGTGGAGGATTGGGTGGGGTTGGAGGTCAGAGGTCGGTGATAGGGTCACAGGGATGGTCTTGTGTTTCACCCAAAGATGTGGGGCCTCTGTTCCTGTTCTACCCAGGCTAGGCCCTGCTGAATGGGACCAAAGAGCGCGGAAGTGAGAGAGGGAAATTAAAACTTGTGTTTTCAGGTATCTAGATGATACAGATCTTAATGGCTTGTTATTAGAGCCGGTGGGAGGGGGCGGTGTGTGTAGGGTGAGGGTCTCCGGTGGTCATATGAGAGACTGGTTGAACTTTTGGACCCCCAACAGAGGCTGCTCTATATTTGGTAGTTGAAGCGCGGCTGACGACCCCTTCTAGTGACCCCGTGACCCCCACACCTGCTCTCCCTCAGACAGCAGCACTTCCATCCTCTTATTGTGCCCATAGCGTCAGATATTCACTTCTCTCTCCCTCTCTCTCTTTTCCGTAGCTAACTACAGCCTGGCGAGGATACAGACTGTAAGTTATTTGTGTCGAGGTAATGGAGTCAAGCTCATAGAGTTATGATGACTGTATGTTACTATGTTTCATGGCTTCAACTACGTTGTGTTGAGGTTATGCTGCTATCTGTTGTTTACAATGATTATTTCCTACCATTCGCCAAACGCCTGTTTATGTCGTTAGTTGCCTATATGGTAAGCATACTAAGCAATACATAGACCATAGAATGTAAATGTGATTTTTCTGTTCTGGTTGTGTGTATGTCCCTTTCAACGCCACTGTGTCATCCCCAGTGTGTGATCAGTCCCGGAATCCCTGTTCCTTATTTAGTTCCCAGGGGTTAAGGGTCAGGGGGTGCGTAGGGAACATATGAATGACTGCTTGTTATCAGGTGCTGGACAAAAGAACCTGTGTATATGTGTCGCAGGCAGGCAGCAGGAAACTTGGGATTCACAGTGCTAGCGCTCAACTCAGAGCTAAATAAGAAACACAAGCCAATCAATAACCACCTAACTCACAAATAAACCATTGAAAACAAAATAAAATCCTCTAGACCATATCACATTTACATTTTGGTCATTTAGCAGTATCCAGAGCGACTTACAGTCAGTGCATTCAGCTAAGGTAGTTCAGTAAGTAAGTCAACAACATGTTTCAGTCATTGCTTTGTCATTATGGAGTATTGTGTGTAGCTTGATGAGAAAAAACAACAACAATTTTATCAATTTTAGAGTAAGGCTGTAACATAACAACATTTGGAAAAAGTCAAGGGGTCTGAATACTTTCCGAATGCACTGTAAGTCAACTACATGTCTATCAGTGCCAGTCAAACCTTCCTCAATAAAGAAGCTATCAGCAAAATCAGTGTTAGTAAGAAAAGATAAAGGGAAGGTAAAGGTTGATACCTCGTCAGTTGTACAACTCAATGCATTCAACTGAAATGTGTCTTCCCCATTTAACCCAACCCCTCTGAATCAGAGAGGTGCGGGGGGCTGCCTTAATCGACATCCAAGATTAAGTTTTAGTGCAAGAAAGACAACAGTGGTGTTTTAATAATAAAATAATGAACCGGATCGAGAGTGGCTTATACGTTAATATCTTGTTGAATTGTACATAGCAAATGCACAGAGGCCAATCTTTTTGGTTGAGTCGTGTTCCCTCCCTTTCTAAGTATCTTAGTTCTCATCAGTAGGCAGGTGACCTCTGACCCCGATACAGTAAATGGTGTTGTTCCATCCTGTCACCCAGCCTGGCAACTCATCTGACACGTCTGCTTTTTATGTAATGGCTTCTCCCATGAACCCTCCACTTCTCTTTCCTTCCTCCTATGCCCCATATCTTTCATCCCCTCCTCCATTCACTAGAGCTGTGGCCTCAGGAGGAGCTGGCCACCATTTGATTGGTTAGCTAATGTTGGCTCTATGACCAAACGGTGACCTGTGAGCTCTAATGTTGGCTCTATGACCAAACGGTGACCTGTGAGCTCTAATATTGGCTCTATGACCAAACGGTGACCTGTGAGCTCTGTGGGCTCTATGGCCAAACGGTGACCTGTGAGCTCTGTGGGCCCTATGACCAAATGGTGACCTGTGAGCTGTAATATTGGCTCTATGACCGAACAGTGACCTGTGAGCTCAAATGTTGGCTTTATGACCAAACGGTGACCTGTGAACTCTAATGTGGGCTCTATGGCCAAACGGTGACCTGTGAGCTCTAATATTGGCTCTATGACCAAACGGTGACCTGTGAGCTCTAATGTTGGCTCTATGGTCAAACGGTGACCTGTGATCTCTAATTTTGGCTCGATGGCCAAACGGTGACCTGTGAGCTCTAATGTTAGCTCTATGGTCAAACAGTGACCTGTGAGCTCTAATTTTGGCTCTATGACGAAACAGTGACCTGTGAGCTCTAATATTGGCTCTATGACCAAACGGTGACCTGTGAGCTCTGTGGGCTCTATGGCCAAACAGTGACCTGTGAGCTCTGTGGGCCCTATGACCAAATGGTGACCTGTGAGCTGTAATATTGGCTCTATGACCGAACAGTGACCTGTGAGCTCAAATGTTGGATCTATGACCAAACGGTGACCTGTGAACTCTAATGTGGGCTCTATGGCCAAACGGTGACCTGTGAGCTCTAATATTGGCTCTATGACCAAACGGTGACCTGTGAGCTCTAATGTTGGCTCTATGGTCAAACGGTGACATGTGATCTCTAATTTTGGCTCGATGGCCAAACGGTGACCTGTGAGCTCTAATGTTAGCTCTATGGTCAAACAGTGACCTGTGAGCTCTAATATTGGCTCTATGACCAAACGGTGACCTGTGAGCTCTGTGGGCTCTATGACCAAACAGTGACCTGTGAGCTCTAATGTTGGCTCTATGACCAAACGGTGACCTGTGAGCTCTAATGTTGGCTCTATGGCCAAATGGTGACCTGTGAGCTCTGTTTTTTACATTGTAGAATAATAGTGAAGACATCAAAACTATGAAATAACACATATGGAATCATGTAGTAACCAAAAAAGTGTTATGTTATATTTGAGATCCTTCAAATAGCCACCCTTTGCCTTGATGACAGCTTTGCACACGCTTGGCATTCTCTCAACCAGCTTCACCTGGAATGCTTTTGAAGGAGTTCCCACATATGCTGAGCACTTGTTGGCTGCTTTTCCTTCACTCTGCCTTCCGACTCATCCAAAACCATCTCAATTGGGTTGAGGTCGGGTGATTGTGGAGGCCAGGTCATCTGATGCAGCACTCCATCACTCTCCTTCTTGGTCAAATAGCCCTTACACAGCCTGGAGGTGTTTTGGGGTCATTGTCCTGTTGAAAAACAAATGATAGTCCCACTAAGCCCAAACCAGATGGGATGGCGTATCGCTGCAGAATGCTGTGGTAGCCATGCTGGTTAAGTGTGCCTTGAATTCTAAATAAATCACAGACAGTGTCACCAGCAAAGCACCACCACACCATAACACCTCCTCCATGCTTTACGGTGGGAACTACACATGCGAAGATCGTCCGTTCACCCACAGCGCGTCTCACAAAGACACGGTGGTTTCAACCAAAAATCTCAAATTTGGACTCCAGAACAAAGGACAAATTTCCACCGGTCTAATGTCCATTGCTCGTGTTTTTTCATCAAGGCAAAGGGTGGCTATTTGAAGAATCTCAAATATAACATATATTTTGATTTTGTTTAACACTTTTTTTTGGTTACTACATGATTCCATATGTGATATTTCATAGTTTTGATGTCTTCACTATTATTATACAATGTAAAAAATAGTAAAAATAAAGAAAAACCCTTGAATGAGTAGGTGTGTCCAAATTTTGGACTTGTAGTGTAATTTCATTGAAATGACTTGGAAACAACGTTGATTCAACCAGTGTGTGTGCCCAGTGGGCTCTCACTCTATCTCTCTCTCTCTTGCACACATTCTCCCCCTCTGCTTCCTCTCCCTCCTCCTGTCCCTTTTCCCCTCCCCCTCCCTGCCCCTCTTTCGTTCTAATTTCATTATTCCCCCTTTCCGTCTAATTGGCACCTCGTTTCAGGGGGCTCCTAATTGGAGCAGGGAAACAGGTGGCGCCACTCTGTTGTGATGATTCTTGTTAGCGCTGCAGTCTCTGTAATCTCTTTGTTTATGCAGTGTGAATGTATGAACTCCTGATGCTGTGTCCCGCTGCGCCACTCACCCATGGTGAACCCTGACGCCCCTCCACCACCCTTCCGACACCCCCGCTCTGCTCTCCCCCCCCCCCCCCACCCTCGCCCCTCGTTACTGTCAAAGTCCGTGATGTGGGCCGCTGTGGATGGCTGCCCTCGCCCATGAACAGGAACAGGGGGCTGGTTGCCCTAGACTGGCTGGGGGCTGTGGTAAACTCCCTGGGGCAGGCCTCGGGAGGAGGAGAACGAATGTGATGGATGGTGGGTGGATGGTAGGAAGGACGAAACTGGTGTCGACCATCATTGTGCGGCAGATGGAAGTGGTGACAGTGGACGAGCTGTTAGCTGGAGTGAATAATAATTCAAATACTGAGCTGTATTGTATGCTCAAATATATATATATATATATATATATATATATATATTATAATATAACAATTGCTCAGAGAAAGACATTTTGGTTAACAAATAATACTTTTTTCTCTCAAAGGTAGGGGTCAAAATTATTGACAGATATAAATATTCTTATAAATGAAGTAGTCAGAAGTTTAGTATTTGGTCCCATATTCCTAGCACACAATGACTACATCAAGTTACAGAGGGTCAAAGATCATACCCCCAAGACATGCTAACCTCTCACCATTACCAATAACTGGGGAGGTTATCATGGCTTGGGGTTATGATCTTTGACCCTCTGTAACTTTCTCACTCATCATTATTCACAATTAATTCAGGATTATCCGTAATCATAGTAGTATCCACATTAATGTAGAAGTGTTTAGAAACATATTATATTATTATTTACAATAAAAGTGACTCCAAAGTGACACAATACATTATTTACCATTCATTTCTATTGGGCACAAAATAATCTGAAACACAACCATAACAAACAGCAAATGTGTAGAGTCACCAGCTTGATGTAGTCATTGGTGCTAGGAATATGGGACCAAATACTAAACTTTTACTACTTTATAAGAATCTTTAGGGGTGTCCCAAAAAATATTTATTGTTAAACAAAATAGTTTTCACTGAGCAATTTTATGAGTATAAAATAATGTAGTTTCCCAAATTTTTGGGTGTCAATCATTTCAGACCCCACATTATATGTCGTCTCTTATAACTGTTTCTCATTTGACCCCCACCATCCCTCTTGATCTTCTAACCGGGTCTGGGTCTATGTCCAGGTCCAAGTTTAGGTCTGAGTTCAGGTCTGGGTCTAGGCCTGTCCAGCCTAATGTGTTCAGGCAGGTGTGGGGGTTAGTGAGGGTTTGTAGGTCAATGCTGTGCTCTGCTTGGCCATCAACACAACCCTTAATTAGTCTCCTACTGCTTACCGGCACCCTTCCTTTCACTCTCTCCTCCTCTCCTCTCCACCACGCCACAATCTCCCTCTCTCCTCCTCTCCTCTCCACAACACCACAATCTCCCTCTCCTCTCCACCACACCACAATCTCCCTCTCTCCTCCTTTCTCTCGTTCAGTCGTTCTCCCTCGCTTTTCCTCTTTCCACACACTCACTCTTTTCTCTGTCTCTCTCGAACACACACCTCCCCCTCTGTCGTTCACTCACTCTTCTCTCTCATCGCTCGAACACACACATCTCCCCCCTCTGTCGTTCACTCACTCTTTTCTCTCCTCGCTCGAACACACACATCTTCCTCTCTCCCCCTCTCTGTCGTTCACTCACTCTTTTCTCTCCTCGCTCGAACACACACATCTTCCTCTCTCCCCCTCTCTGTCGTTCACTCACTTTTCTCTCTCATCGCTTGAACACACACATCTTCCTCTCTCCCCCTCTCTGTCGTTCACTCACTCTTTTCTCTCCTCGCTCGAACACACACATCTTCCTCTCTCCCCCTCTCTGTCATTCACTCACTCTTCTCTCTCCTCTCTCGAACACACACATCTTCCTCTCTCCCCCTCTGTCGTTCACTCACTCTTTTCTCTGTCTCTCTCGAATATACATACACCACTGTATTTCATATTTCAAACGACAACATGCTCCTAGCTACAGCGCCTTCAGAAAGTTTTCATACTGCTTGACTTATTCCACATTGTGTTGTTACAGCCTGAATTCAAAATGGATTCAATATAAAACAAATTCTCAGCCATCTACAAACAATATCCCATAATGATAAAGTGAAAACATGTTTTTAGAAATGTTTGCAAATGTATTAAAAATGAAATATATAAATATCTCATTTATAGAAGTATTCACACCCTGAGTCAATACATGTTAGAATCACCTTTGGCAGCGATTACAGCTGTGAGTCTTTCTGGGTAAGTCTAAGAGCTTTGCACACCTGGATTGTACAATATTTGCACATTATTTATTTTTTTATTCTTCAAGCTCTGTCAAGTTGGTTGTTGATCATTGCTAGACAGCCATAGAGTCTTGCCATAGATTTTCAAGCCGACTTAAGTCAAAACTGTAACTAAGCCACAGGAACATTCAATGTCATCTTGGTAAGCAACTCCAGTGTATATTTGGCCTTGTGTTTTAGGTTATTGTCCTGCTGAAAGGTGAATTTGTCTCCCATTGTGTGTTGGAGAGCAGACCGAACCAAGTTTTCCTCTAGGATTTTGCCTGTACTTAGCTCTATTCAGTTTATTTTTATCCCCAAAAAAAACTCCCTAGTCCTTGCCGATGACAAACATACCCATAACTTGATGCAGCCACCACCATGCTTGAAAATAACGCTTTGTATTCGGCACAAAGTTAATTTCTTTGCCACATTTTTTGCAGTTTTACTTTAGTGCCTTATTGCAAACAGGATGCATGTTTTGGAATATTTTAATTCTGTACAGGCTTCCGTTTCACTCTGTGTAGTATTGTGTAGTACTCTTAGTATTGTGTAGTAACTACAATGTTGTTGATCCATCCTCAGTTTTATCCTATCACATCTGTTGCATCCTAAGATGCTGGGTTCTTTTTGACTGAAGACTCCGAAGCGTACTTATAATAAACAGAACATATTTATTTCATGTTCTCCTTAACATGTTCTCCTTAACACTCCCCAATACATCATTGAACTTTCACCGCCCTTGCATCACGTAATCCAATCACTTCAATGCAAGAACGGAAACCCCATTGTAATTTGTTAATTCAAATAACTCAACCCCTGCATACAAATCCCATTGGCTATTTGCAACCATTTAAAATCTGAACTCATTAACACATAATACATTTCTCAATACGTCACAACATCCATTAAAATCTAACTGTTTTAAAGTCACCATTGGCCTCATGGTGAAATCCCTGAGCGGTGTCCTTCCTCTCCGGCAATGAGTTAGGAAGTACACCTGTATTTTTGTAGGTACTGGGTATATTGCTACACCATCCAAATTGTAATTAATAACTTCACCATGCTCAAAGGGATATTCAATGTCATCTTTTTTTACCAATAGGTGCCCTTCTTTGCAAGGCATTGTAAAAACCTCCCTGGTCTTTGTGGTTGAATCTGTGTTTGAAATTCACAGCTCGACTGAGGGACCTTACAGATAATTGTATGTGTGGGGTACAGAGATGAGGAAGTCATTAAAAAGTCATGTTAAGCACTATTATTGCACACAGAGAGAGTCCATGCAACTTAATATGTGACTTGTGAAGCAAACTTTTACTCCTGAATTTGAGGCTTGCCATATCAAAGTTGTACACTTATTGACTCAAGACATTTCATCTTTTCATTTTTTATTCATTTGTAAAAATGTCTAAAAACATAATTCCACATTATGGGGTATTGTGTGTAGGCCAGTGACCCAATCTCAATTTAATCCATTTTAAATTCAGCACATCAAAATGTGGAAAAAGTAAAGGGGTGTGAATACTTTCTGAAGGCACTGTATCTTCCTGAGTATTCCCTTGTGTCCTCGGAATAATGATTTGCTTTCAAAATTCAAACCCTAGAGATCATGTGATGTAGAACCTGATGAAGGGGTAAATTGGCCAGAACATCAACAAGACCTCCTCATAACTTCTTGTAAAGGCTGTTGAGGAGAGGTGTGCGCTTGTGTGCATGTGTGCGTACATGAATGTGTGTGTGTGTACAAGAGGTGCTGTTCTTGGCTGACAACTGTAGTTGTTTTTGGCCATGGAAGTAAATGTACCTCTTTTATTGGCCCCTCTGTAACACTTGAGGTGGTCCTAAGCAGTCGCCGCCACCCAGAAACCCTTTGCAAATAATTAGCCTAATTTACCTTAATGCTAGCTACACATCGTGAGCTTAGAAGTCAGTTGCAATAAACTGTATGCATGTCAAAGGTAAATATTATGTGTTGGAAAATTGCGGCAGAAACGGGTATGGAGTTGATAAAATATGTTTTCCTGGCTGTTATGTGACTGGTGGCTATGGCTGCTGTGTTGTTTTCAGTTCTGGGGGCCATTCCAGAAAGCTTGATCAATACGTTTGCCAGCTACCTGTCCAATATTGCTTGAAATAATGTCATTTCGAGAAATAGACATTTACAAGGTATAATTGTGTTGATATCGAATTGTCTCATATCCAAGTCATTGGCTGAACCGCTGGACTGCGCACAGAAAGTTCAATGTTTTGAACTTCTTGAAAAGTAGTTAAAGGAGCCCACCACCCATACATAACTGTACGTATATGTAAATTACAGATATCTAAATATGTTTAAGCTTTAAATGTACATATATCAACTGAGCTACACAGTGGCAGAATACCTGATCACTGTGACTGACCCAAAATTAAGGAAAGCTTTGACTATGTACAGACTCAGTGAGCATAGCCTTGCTATTGAGAGAGGCCATCATTGCCAAGTATAATTAATGAATGGAAAATGTTGCTTTTTACATTACATACTGTAGCTAAGCTACATTCAAATTCATTGCATAAAACCACACAGTTCAACATTTAAATCACAATAGAATGCTATGGTTGTCACGGATTCTGCCGAGGCTGCTCCTCCTCCTTGCTCGGGCAGGGTTCGGCGTTCGTCGTCTCCGGAGTACTAGCTGCCACCGATCGATGTTTCGGTGTTTGTCTAGTTTGTCTTGATTGTTTTCACCTGTTTCCCATTATGTTACATTGTATTCCCTTTGCAACCCCCTGTCTCTCACTGGTTTTTGTGTGTGATTGTTTTCCGTGAGGTTCGGCAGTGTTCGTGTGTATGCGTATTTTGTTCCTCCCTGTTTGGAGGTTTTGTTTGTATTTTTGATTACTGTGCAAGTAAAGTTCGTCTGCCAGTAGCTCGGTGTCCTGCGCTTGACTTCGCTCACAGCATAAACGTCGCCCTGACAATGGTATACTTTGAAAAGTTTGAATGAATGACACATGACTGACAACTAAAAGAGTGCTTTCAATAATCTTAATTGTTTGCTCAAATAACTTGGTCCATTGTTGAATTGTGGCATAGGAGTCACTGGAAGGTCACATCTGAAACACAAAAATATAATTTACAAATGACCACTGTCCACTTAACATCTGTATTTGAAAATGATGTCTTTGAACATCAAATTGATACGCCTACTTAAAATGCAGATTCCTTCACCTCCAGTGTCCATTTTCAGACTCACAAATTGGATAATGTGGAGACAGAGTCACTGAAACAATTCCATACAAGATGAATAATAAATAAGGGGTTAATGTTCATGAACACATTTTAATTTAATTGGGAACTAGCTAGCCAAATGATACAAAAGGCTACTTACATTGGCTGGGGACCAGAAGGACTCACTGCAGGAGGGAAAAATATGATAATTTTTCGCTATAAATAATCCTAGCTAGCTCGCTAGCCAGTTCTAGATAGCAAGCAACACATTGCTTGGCTAGCCAAGAACATTTAACAATAGCTTTGGCCATTAAATGATCTCTAAAAGATGAGCCAGCTGGTTCTATGGCTGGTTCTATGGCTGGATTTGTCATAAACTTTGATTTAGGGAAAACTTTGCCACAGATGAAAACCACTGGCCTGTCTTTTGACTATAGTTTTGGCATCTTCCATAAATTGCGGCCGTGAATCCGCCATGGAAATAGTTAGAAAGAATACGATGAAGCTCCGGTAATATGGGTAACTTTTGAAAGAGAGCTGATATGCGTTTTTTTCTACATTGTAATGAACATGGTGCAATCTTTGGTAGGTAGGCTGCTGGCAGGCTTCGGCTGCGGTACAGCAAAGCCATGACCATTTTCTGGTAAAAAGGTGAAGGAGCATAAACATACGTTTGCACCCCCTTATTTTAATTTCCTCCATGGCTCAGGTGGCCAAGTGGACACAGGGCTGTTTGGCTCATCTCAGTCGCGAAGAGGGATAACTTTGCAGCTGTTTCTGATTTAATAAACAATGCCATGCTGGTGGGTGGTAACGTTCAAATAAAACCCAGACCTGAAGTTAAACGTTGGCTGAAAATAATTAATGTCATATCATAGGAAAAGACACCGCATTCACATGGATTTGCACGAAGTGGGCAGTTCGGATTTGTCACCTCAAGCCCAAATATATAATACTTTGACTAAAACAATAACTTATTGATTTAAATTGTTGTGCAACATCATGGGTAAGCTCTGGGCATAGTCTTTCAGCTCGAAAAAGTTTAAATTGCACTTGTTTCTCACCATTCATGAAAAGAGTGCATCAGTGATTCGTATTTCCTGCAACTTTCTGAACAAGTAACATCTGTGTTGCCAGTTAGCAGAAACGATCATTTCTAAAGGCTTTCCCCAAAAAAACCTTCCCAATGAAATGTTGACTGCAAAGTAGGCCTACCTGGCAGAATGACATCATGATGATTTGGATCAATCGGGGGGACATTTGTTTTGCAAACTCTCCCATCACATTAAACACCACTACAAGAACCACTACAGAAACACCGCTAGCCAAACGCAACAGTCTCTTCCTGGTGCGCATTTGAATTAACACTAGAACCGCTGTGCCTCGAGGGACCCCCCTTCAAGCTAATGAGCCTAACACAAGATGTTCATTTTTTTTGTTTTTGTGATTGAAAAACCTGACAAATTCTAAACCTGGAAAAACAAAACCGAAAAAAAAAAGTATTTTCTTGTGCCCTATGTATTCCTGTCTGGGGAAACTGAGAGGATCATTGCATGTCATGATAAACCTTAAACGCAGACCAAAGAGCCCAACTCCCCCGTACCCAAGCAGACTATTGTATCTGTCTGTTGTGGTTTGGAAGGTTAGGAGTATTGTGTATTATGTACTATTATGTATAATAATAGTACTATATGTACTTGTTATTCTCTGAAAATAGAACATTTCTTCTTTCACTTCTCACTGATTTATCACCTTTTTGTGTCCTCACCAGTTTACATCCCTGATTTTTGTGAGTGGTCTGCAGCACGGGTTCCTCTGTGGAATGCCCTCCCTAAATCTATCCAGACGTTTGTTTGTTTTGCCATTTTCCAAGAAAGGGAGATATTTGGGTTTGAGTGTTTGAGTTATTAGGCTCTGGCAGTCTGTGGAATAGATGGAAAGGTGATGGAAAATGTGTTTACTCCTCCTATTACTCCTCTGGGGTGTCTGCCTTAGGCTGCGTCCCAAATATCACCTTATCCCCTATATAGTTCACTACTTTTGACCAAGTGCCCTTTTGAACAGGGCCCCATAGGGATTAACTCCCAAGAAAGCCTTTCCTTCATATCAAACCTGCAATGTCCGCCGCGGCGGCCAGCTCTGAACTGATGGAATGCAATTAAGACGGAGAGAGGAGGAGGGAAAGAGACAGAGCTTGTGTTCTCTCTTGGATTCCTTCTGCTCGCCGTTTGCTTCTTGTGGTCTCTTTCGCTCCGGTTCGTGGCAGTTTGGTTGAAAGGTGAAAGGTCAATCAAGTTCAAATCCGTGTTGGGGTCAGAGGTGAGCTGCTGGCCTTCTCCTCTGACCCCATGGGCCCTGATGGCACCACATACGGAATATAGGGTGGCATCAACGTGATTACTTTCCAATCTACTGGAGCACACTGGGATCTGCCCCTGGCTGATTGCAGCAGCTCTTCAGCTAGGCTCAATGTATTGCAATGGAAATGGGAACTGAATATAAAGGATTTAGGCAGATTATGCTAAACTGTTTGTTAGTTTTACAAATTAAGTACACACTGTATATACAAAAGTATGTGGACACACCTTCAAATTAGTGGATTTGGCTATTTCAGCCACACCCGTTGCTGACAGGTGTATAAAATCGAGCACACAACCATGCAATCTCCATAGACAAAACATTGTTAGTAGAATGGCCTTACTGAAGAGCTCAGTGACTTTCAAAGTGGCACCGTCATAGGATGCCACTTTTCCAACAAGTCAGTTTGACAAATTTCTGCCCTGCTAGAGCTGCCCCGGTCAACTGTAAGTGTTGTTATTGTGAAGTGGAAATGTCTAGGAACAACAACGGCTCAGCCGTGAGGTGGTAGGCCACACAAGCTCACAGAACGGGACTGCAGAGTGCTGTCCTCGGTTGCAACACTCACTACCGAGTTCCAAACTGCCTCTGGAAGCAACGTCAGCACAATAACTGTTCGTCGGGAGCTTCATGAAATAGGTTTTCCATGGCCGAGCAGCCACACACAAACCTAAGATCACCATGTGCAATACCAAGCGTCGGCTGGAGTGGTGTAAAGCTCGCCGCCAGTGGAAACGTGTTCTCTGGAGTGATGAATCACGCTTCACCATCTGGAAGTCCGACGGACGTATCTGGGTTTGGCGGATGCCAGGAGAATGCTACCTGCCAATATGCATAGTGCCAAAGTTTGATGGAGGAGGAATAATGGTCTGGGGCTGTTTTTCATGGTTCTGGCTAGGCCCCTTAGTTCCAGTGAAGGGAAACCTTAACGCTAAACCATACAATGATGTTCTAGACGATTCTGTGCTTCCAACTTTGTGGCAACAGTTTGGGGAAGGCCCTTTCCTGTTTCAGCATGACAATGCCCCCGTGCACAAAGCGAGGTCCATACAGAAATTGTTGTCAAGATCGGTGTGGAAGAACTTGACTGCCCTGCTCAGAGCCCTGACCTCAACCCCATCGAACACCTTTGGGATGAATTGGAACGCCGACTGCGAACCAGGCCTAATCGCCCAACATCAGTGCCCGACCTCACTAATGCTCTTGTGGCTGAATGGAAGCAAGTCCCCGCAGCAATGTTGCAATATCTAGTGGAAATCCTTCCCAGAAGAGTGGAGGCTGTTCTAGCAGCAAAGGGGGGACCACCTTCATATTAAGGCCCATGATTTTGGAATGAAATGTTCGACGAGCAGGTGTTCACATACTTTTGGTCATGTAGTGTATGTAAGTGCTGTGAGAGAGAGAAACCATTGAAGCCCTTTGCTTAAATTAGATTTCTGGAAATGTATTATAAATGTAGTTTAATAAATTATAGTCCGTGTCCGAATACCCATGCTAGCGTATGCGAAAAAATACTGTTTTTTATAGGATGTGACATTTCGAAAATAGTACTCCGAATGCATAATCTAATGCGCGATTGAGTTGACTCCCGTCATTTGTTCATTTTGGTACAGCACGTCAATTTATCTGATTATCAGCTGTTGTCAAACACGTGAGTCGGAAAAGACGAATTAATTATACTATGAAATGCTGAAATGAGTATGTAGTTTAAGTATGTAGTATGCTAGTATGGGTATTCGGACATTGTAACAATTTTAAGAGAGTGTGTGTGTGTGTGTGTGTGAGAGAGAGAGAGAGAGAATAAGCAGTGGGGACCGTGGTTTAATATAATAAATGCAATTTAGCAGATGCTTTTATCCAAAGCGACTTACAGTCATGCTTAACAGCTAAACTGTCTCAAATCGTAATTTCACACTCTGAGATCACAGTTGTGATAAGGGGAAAGATCAGATCAGTGTTGTAGTCCCGTGTAGCTCGGTTGGTAGAGCATGGCGTTTGCAACGCCAGGGTTGTGGGTTCGATTCCCACGGGGGGCCAGTATGAAAAAAAATATGTATGCACTAACTGTAAGTCGCTCTGGATCAGAGCGTCTGCTAAATGACTAAAATGTAAATGTTGTGATAAGGGTAAAGATCAGGTGTGTGTGTTGTGATAAGGGGAAAGATCAGATCAGTGTTGTGATAAGGGGAAAGATCAGTGTTGTGATAAGGGGAAAGATCAGTGTTGTGATAAGGGGAAAGATCAGTGTTGTGATAAGGGGAAAGATCAGATCAGTGTTGTGATAAGGGGAAAGATCAGATCAGTGTTGTGATAAGGGGAAAGATCAGGTCTGTGTTGTGATAAGGGGAAAGATCAGGTCTGTGTTGTGATAAGGGGAAAGATCAGGTCTGTGTTGTGATAAGGGGAAAGATCAGATTAGTGTTGTGAAAAGGGGAAATATTCTTGATTGCATTCCATTTGTTTAATTTTGACATATACACCTCTCTCTCACACACAAGCGCGCACGCACGCACACACACACACACACAGAGCGAGGTAAAGATTTAGACCAACAAAAATATTCAATGCTTTGGCTGATCAATAACCAATTTGAACAAGAATTTCAAACAGAACAGCACAGAAAGTTATGTAACGCCACACAATGACGGTCTTTTAAATTCCACTAGCAGCCCGTGGTGGAACACAGAACTGAACACGGGACCCTTTAATGTGGGTTAAATAGCATTAGCATATTAATGGGAGCAACAAGTGCCAGCTTTCTCAAGAGGGGCAAATCCATCAGTGCCGCCAGTCAGCAGTAGTCCAGGAGCCATTGGACAGCAGATGACCCTAGAGAGTAGAGTGGGAGTTTATTAAGCCAGCCAGAGACAAAAGCTCCCCCCCCCTCCAGCCCTTCCAACCCTCATCCCCTCCTCTTCTCCTCCCCCAACCCCTCTGCGGGCCCTTTCAGCCCGTCTGCCCTCATGCTGGGCCCTTGATGGATGCCCCCGCACTTCAGAGGGACAGTATGTGAGGGCGGGGCGGGTACCCAGTGTCCCAGTGTTTTGGAAAAGAGGTCCTCCTCCTCACATGTAATCCTGCGCCTCAAGCAAATCACCCCTGACAGCTACACTGCCAAAGTGAGACCACAAATCACCCCTGACCGCCACAAATAAGTTGCACACCTCTTCGTCTGCACACAGTCACACACACACAGTCACACACACACACACACACGTTGCTCCGCTAACAGGGGTGGAAAGGAGGAAATCTCGTCACAGTTTGTCGAAACCTTTCGGGGGCTGGACAAAGCTTGAAATCACACTTTGATTGAGTGGAGAAGGGTGGAGATAACAGGGGGTGAGTTTAGGGGACCCCAAGTAAGGGAGAGGGGTACGGAGAAGAGGGGAGGGCGGGACTGTTTATTTGTAGAGTAATTTAGAAAGAGGGTGCCCATTGTTAGCCGCTAATGACCAACGAGTAAAAAGAAGAGAAGTCTGGTAGTTGAATGAACCGAAAAACAAATATAGACAGGAATAGAAGAGAAACGAGAGTTCACTAGACATTTGGGTGTTTGTGTTGTCCTCCTCTTTTGTGAATTGCTTTTGTTGTTTGTTTTTTTACTGAGGGGCAGTTTGGGCGCCTGTTGGTGTGCTTTGTACCTCTCTTGGCTTCCTTCCCTCACTTTTCTCTCGTCAGAGACAGTGAGGTCTAAAGTAACAGTTAATGCCATAACAGCCTTCACAGAATACTCCCTCGGATCCACAGGCCTGCATGTGCACACATTTGCACGTCTGCAAGCACACAGGGGCGCAAGCATGCTGGCGCACACAGTCAGGGCGTGCGTGTCAGAGGGGGCGAGGTCGTTAGTAGCTGTGTGGTAAATGCCTTACAGGCAAGAGGAAAAGGAAATGACCTATTACTGTCTCACTCCATTTCTTTATTATTGGAAATGCTTTTTGGCAGAGATGATGTCATCTCAGTTATAGCTACTCTGAAGGGGCTTAATATGTAGCCTAGTGTTTGAACCAGGGAGCAATGCTCTGTTGTTGGAGCTGATCTTGGATCCGTTTTGGCATTTTTCCCCACTAATGGTTAAGGTTAGGATCTTCATGTCAACACACTGTAGGAACACTGTAGTAACAGATACAGATGGATCTTCCCTGCCCACCATTAATCTTCTTATAGTCAATCTCTCTAAAATGTCATATATTTATGTAGGATGATTGATTGAATGAATGGTTTATGCATGCTGTTATGTACAATATTTGTGTGTGTGTGTGTGTCAATTGTCTTGAATTCAAGACTTTAGTTTGTAGACTGAAGTAGTATTATGTTTAGATGAAAATATATGCACACATTGACAAAACACAACATAATTTGGAGGGGGAAAATAATGCCTAGTCTATTTATCGATGTCAAGCCAAACTGGGATCAACCAAAGAGACAGAAGATCCCATTTGTTTTTCCACTGAGATTTCCTCCTGTTCATTTGCTTCACTATTTAACTGTGGATGCCAAAGATTCTCACTGGCGGGTCCTCTGCTTGTTTTGAGAGGACAAGAATGTCCTCACCCCTCTCTTGCCCTCACTAGCTTACCCCTTTAGCTTCCCCCCTCCTCTCCCTTGTTCCTCTCCCCAACCCCTGACCCTACCCTCTTCTCCATGGGCAACAGAAGCTCAGGGAGGTGTGAGAGGAGCAGGCGGAGGAGCAGGGTTAGTGGTGGGGGTTCCAGCCCGGCCAGGAGCGATCAGCTGCCGCTTTGTTGTCTTATCCACAAGGAGTCCGGGGAGGGGAGAGAGGGCTGGCCCTGGCCCCGCTAGTACACTGCACTGTGAGAGAAACTTAACTCCTTGCTCTCTCTTTCTCTCGCTCTCTCTCTCTCTCTATCGCTCTCTCTCTAATGCGCTCTCTCTCTATCGCTCTCTCTCTCTCTCTCTCTCTCTCTCTCTCTCTCTCTCTCTCTCACAGCTGGCCAGTCAGTGTGGAGCAGGAACTGTAATTGAGGCTGCTGTGTGTGTTGTACAGAGTGGAGTTTCTCACACCGTGGAGAGAGAGGAGATACACACATGCGCTCATTCCTCCGCCTCTGCACACACACACACGGGGGGCGAGAGAGAACCAGGGAGTTGAGACATTGTGCGGAGGCCGGAGCCTGAGGGAGTTCCCCCCTCATCTGTAGCCCGACTAGCAGTCGAGACACCATGGTGGTGCTATGGGAAGGAGCACACTGGAGCCATCTCATCTTGCTTGGACTGTTGTCTCTGCGCTACCAGACCTACGGTGAGTACTACTGAGTAGACCAACACACTAGTCCGTACACTCTGTCTCTCTCTCTCGCTCTCTCTTTCACACGTACTCTCTCCCACACAGCTCTCCTCAGCCCTAGGGTTAGGGGTAGTCCCCAGGGGGGACTCAGGCTGGGGAACAGAACGTTTACTATCCGTGCTAAGGGACCTGACACTTTCAGACTGGTCACACTATACATTGGATTGGAATATGTTGGGTGATATTTTACACATTAAGGATGACATGTACAGTACAGTAGTCCAGGTGTGGAATGCTTTAAAGTCATAGAGAATACACAGTTCCATTAGCCTTGCATGCTTTAAACAACGACAACGTGGTATTCAGTTCCCTTCTCATTTTGGTGGTATCAAAGTTGGTCTTTCCTCTATATTTCAATGGCCTTGGATCGAAAAAAGTGTCACTTTTTTGTTAGGTTTTACTTGGACAACTTTTTTCATTTATATTCACACAAATAACGGTTTAACACATGGCAATATAATATTGTTTCAACATCTAGATTCAAGAATATAACCTTTTTTGAATGGAAGTAGACTTTGTTTTGGTGGATTACAGTAACAGATGAATTTAGAGAAAAATGAGGAAATTCTATTGGTCGTTATGACGAAGGTTAATCTTCAAAGCAAGGGTTATAGGCTGCAAGCCATTTATCAATTTAATGTATTTTCTTGCTTGGTCTATCGTTCTATTTTTATTTATTGTAGTCATTGTAGTGGATTACAGTAACATAATTTTAGTGGATTACAGTAACATAATTGTAGTGGATTACAGTAACATAGCTTTATGGGAAATGTGAGTGAGCAGCCTGCTCTTAGTCCATGTTAGTTAGAGTTAGGGTTTGTTTAGTGGTGTGTAAGGCATCGTTCAGTGTCCCTGGCAGAGGCAGATAGATGGGGGTGTATTCATTAGGAACCAAACGGGCAGAAACAAGGAGGGACCTACCTGAATTTGTCCAATAAATAACTAAATGCTTTGCTACGGTCTGCACTAATGAATACATCCCAGAGCAGTCGGACAGCCAGGCAGGGATCCGCAGCTGTATCCCACTTGTTTGACACACTGTTGGACTCCCAGCTTAAAAACCACTCAACCCTCCTTCTGCCAGGGCACACAGTGATTGAGCTCTCTCACACACACACGCGCGCACACACACACACCTACACACATGCAGCCTCACAAAACACACACACACACAGACTCACGAAACACACGAATGCACACAGACTCACAAAACACTCATGCATGTGCACACACACACACACAGGGTTGCAGTGAGGGCACATCATCTAAAAATCACACATTCTACAAAAACCAGACGTTGTCCTAAGGAGTATTCAATCTAATAGAATTAACCTGAAAATTGTTGACCAATTTCTCTAAATTGTGCTTCTTATAGAAGAGATACAATGCGTTCAAACTGCATTTATAGACGTACGGTACCTTGTGTTTTGTGTCTGGTTCTATGTAGAGCCTATCAGGTGAAAAGGCTTAGTTTGGTTTCTGTAATGTTAAATAAACATAAGTAGTCATACCCGTTCAGCATAATGTATGGATGTCCATAAAGTATTGCTTTCTGTATGTTATACTTCTGTCATGTGCTGAAATGTAAGAAAATCCACAACTTGCATTAAGTAGGTGACTACACTGTTTAGTAGTGCAAACCAGCAAGAATCCATACAAAACCAACATTGTTTTCATTTAGTATTGTAGTTAACTCGGTGAGTTATTTTGTATTTGCTGATATTCAATTATTTCTTCCTGGGTAATAATTTGTAACATATTCCAGTTTTCTTTAGTCTGGGGTTACTCTTATCAGCAGATAAATGAAGCATACATTTATTTAGATCAATGAAATGAAACCCCAATGACCTGGTCAGCTTTTAACCCTTCCCTTCTGTTGGATTCGGCCTACACCGTTTATGTTCCAGGTCAATTTGACCTGTACAGTAAATACATCAATATAGATATATGATTTAAACCTCCCAAAATGTATTTTCTAGTAGCTGAGAATGTCCTATTTTCTTCCCAGGAGTTGATCGACACCCAATGGTTCAACATTTAGAGAGAAATGTTTGATTACTTTACCAAAGTCGTAAATAAATCAAATTATGACATTTTATGATATTTAGAAATGTCTGCCCCAAAAAAAAAAAAAAAACATAAATGTAAATATCACATTTACATAAGTATTCAGACCCTTTACTCAGTACTTTGTTGAAGCACCTTTGGCAGCGATTATAGCCTTGAGTCTTCTTGGGTATGACGCTACAAGCTTGGCACACCTGTATTTGGGGAGTTTCTCCCATTCTTCTCTGCAGATCCTCTCAAACTCTGTCAGGTTGGATGGAGAGCGTCGCTGCACAGCTATTTTCAGGTCTCTCCAGAGATGTTCGATCGGGTTCAAATCCGGGGTCTGGATGGGCCACTCAAGGACATTCAGAGACTTGTCCTGAAGCAACTCCTGCGTTGTCTTGGCTGTGTGCTTAGTGTCGTTTTCCTGTTGGAAGGTGAACTTTCGCCCCAATCTGAGGTCCTGAGCTCTCTGGAGCAGGTTTTCATCAAGGATCTCTCTGTACTTTGCTCAGTTCATCTTTCCCTCGATCCTGACTAGTCTCCCAGTCCCTGCCGCTGAAAAACATCCCCACAGCATGATGCTGCCACCACCATGCTTAACCATAGGGATGGTGCCAGGTTTCCTCCAGACGTGACGCTTGGCATTCAGGCCAAAGAGTTCAATCTAGGTTTCATCAGACCAGAGAATCTTGTTTCTCATGGTCTGAGAGTCCTTTAGGTGCCTTTTGGCAAGCTCCAAGCGTGCTGTCGTGCCTTTTACTGAAGAGTGGCTTCCGTCTGGCCACTCTACCATAAAGGCCTGATTGGTGGAGTGCTGCATAGATGTTTGTCCTTCTGGAAGGTTCTCCCATTTCCACAGATGAACTCTGGAGTTCTGTCAGAGTGACCATCGCGTTCTTGGTCACCTCCCTGACCAAGACCCTTCTCCCTCGATTGCTCAGTTTGGCCGGGCAGCCAGCTCTAGGAAGAGTCTTGGTGGTTCCAAACTTCTTCCATTTAAGAATGATGGAGGCCACTGTGTTCTTGGGGACCTTCAATACTGCAGACATTTTTTGGTACCCTTCCCCAGATCTATGCCTCGACACAGTCCCGTCTCGGAGCTCTAAGGACAATTTTGTTTACCTCATGGCTTGGTTTTTGCTCTGACATGCACTGTCAACTGTGAGACCTTATATAGACAGGTGTGTGCCTTTCCAAATCATGTCCAATCAATTGAATTTACCACAGGTGGACTCCAATCAAGTTGTAGAAACATCTCAAGGATGATCAATGGAAATAGGATGTTGGTAAGCAATTGCTTGTTAGGGTTAGAGCTAGGGTTGGGTTAGTAGATAGATAGATGAAATGTAACTAATAGTCTGTAGAGCATCTACAGATGGGCTGTCCAAATAAAGTGTTACCAAACATACTTATATCCTTGTGATCATCATGGATGGATCATACTTCGCGGAATACAATTTGTCTCTAGCACAAAGGTCAAGGTCAAATTGCAGGTCAAATTGACTTCAGACCAGTGTTCCTCAGCCTGGCTTCACCATTCCTGTGCTTGTTTCTAGGACACACCATTCAAAAGTTATTTAGGTCAAGATCAAATTGCAGGTCAAATTTACACCGAAAATTATGGATGTCACTATTCGTGTACCGGTCAATTTCAAAAAAATAATGTATATTTTAAATTACATTTTTTACAAATTTGAGACTCATACTTAGGAAAGAAGATGAAGGGTTATGGTTAAAAAAAAAAACATACATTTAGGATTTTAGCGATTTCAAACTCTGTTCTGGGTCAAATTGACCCGGAACATAAGGGAAGGGTTAAGCTTTTGTTAAGGATACAAACATGAAACTGGTTAAATGTTTTTACTTCTACACTCAAGGCCCTGTGTCCAAATGATTGGACTGTAGAGCACCCTGCAAAGAACTAGACAGATGTTCACCGATTTAAAATGGGAGTTCAACCAAGACCCCTTGAAATGTGTCTTTGACTCTAGATAGACTAAATCGATGGGTAGCATGGACATGTAAGCATCCCCCATCTCCTCTTTTGTTTTTATACACTCTTATGACTAGTTGAACTATCCCTTTCCCCTGCCTGTCTTCTTGGCCTTTTCTTTATTCTCTCTTTCTCACACTCTAACTTCATCATGGAGGGATAGTGTCAAGAGTGGCAGGAAGCTATCTGTCTGAACAGTAGCCATTACTATCATTAATGTATCCATTACTATCATTAATGTATCCATTACTATCATTAATGTAGCCATTACTATCATTAATGTAGCCATTACTATCATGAATGTATCCATTACTATCATTAATGTAGCCATTACTATCATTAATGTAGTCATTGCTATCATTACTACTATATACAGTAAGCAACTTTACTATCATCAGTTTGGAATGCAGATTCTATCTCACTAAATCCTTGCAGCAGTCTACTGATTGCTCATTAACTCGATGCTGCAGGCTACATATTGCTCATTGGCTCGCTGCAGCAGTCTACTGTTTTTGCTCATTAACTCGATGCAGCAGGCTACTGATTACTCATTGGCTCAATGCTGCAGGCTACTGATTGCTCATTGGCTCGATGCAGCAGGCTACTGATTGCTCATTGGCTCAATGCAGCAGGCTACTGATTGCTCATAGGCTCGATGCAGCAGGCTACTGATTTCTCATATGCTCGATGCAGCAGGCTACTGATTGCTCATTGGCTCAATGCAGCAGGCTACTGATTGCTCATTGGCTCGATCTACTGAATCACCAACATTCCTTTATTCAAATCTCATCAACATTTGTAGCTTCAGAGGGAGGACTGTAGTGGCAAGCTAGGGTTGATTCAGTCCTAATATTGTGGAAATACAATGGCGTTTCATGCTGCTGTTATTTTAGCTACTTATGTACCTAAACTATTGTCAGGTGAGAGGGCTTTGAAAATGAAATGGCGTGAAATACAAGAGCAGCCTATTCAGGGATGCAAATAGAATGTTTTCTCCAGAAGGAATTCAGTTGTTGCAAAAGGCGTTAAGATATAAAAGAAACATATAACAGCACAATCCCCCACATAACATATAGAAAAATGCTATACAAGGTATAAACAAGATAAATATGGGTCACAGTGATGTTTGAGGACGAGCATGGGAAAGCACTACTACTGCTACATAAGTGCACCCCCTGCAGGTCAGCCAATACCATTCACCCATGCCACCAGCCAGTCATCATCAGCCTCCCACAGGTTGGCACACAGTTACACAAGTGGTTTAAATGACTATAGAGTTCAACGTGAGTCATAAAGAAAATATTTTGCCCTGGTGAAATGTGAAGACTTGAGAGTTTGAGGAGAATGGCTACAGAGAACGAGAGATGTTTTCCCTATCCCTTCAGGTAGTCGACTGAATTCACTGAAGAGAGAGGCGAGTGTCTCCCCTGTCTGAGGAGAGAGGCGAGTGTCTCCCCTGTCTGAGGAGAGAGGCGAGTGTCTCCCCTGTCTGAGGAGAGAGGCGAGTGTCTCCCCTGTCTGAGGAGAGAGGCGAGTGTCTCCCCTGTCTGAGGAGAGTCATTCTAAACATTTTAGCCTTGAGCATGTCTCAGCTATGCTATTGTCTCCTCTGTGAATGAGCAGGGCCCCTATTCATTAATTGTTTCAGAGGAGGAGTGTTGATCTAAGATCAGTTTAGACTTTTAAAGCATAATGAGTAAGACTACAAGAACAGGAGGGACCTGGTCTGAATCAGCACTTCTACTCTGAGACTCTTTATGAATACGGGCCCAGAAGCACAACTTTTCGTTTATCAAAAAGAAAAAGAGCGAGGGAAAGATGGCGACGACACAAAACTATGGTGACCTTAAGGCCAGTGTCAGACTAGCCCTGCGATGTGACTTTGGAGAGGAAGCGGTTAGTTTACATTTCATTGTCCTTTGTGGAAACGGCACCATAGGATCCGTTTTCATATTCAAAGGACTGTAGTGGCTTTGCTTTTGCCACTGCATGTTAATGAGGTACTGTTATTTTTTTGGCAAAATGTCCAAAATATCCTATTGTGTTGAGTTTTTATGAAAGTGTTTTTTCCTTAAAGTAAGACCGGTTTTAGTTGAGCTGAGTTGATCTGTTTGGCATAGCGGTGTTAGCTTTCACATGGAACTTTCCTAATAATAATCTCTTAAATTGTAAAACGGTAAAATAAACTACAGAATGAATTCTACTAAATCTCCAGACAAACAACAACCGAGGTGTTAGACCATAGCTTTATAAACAACCAAATACTCTAAGACCGAAGTGTCCCACCCACTGCTGAAATCCGGATCACCTTATTTATAACCTCATTACATAGCAATTCAGTAATTGTTTATTAGAAGAAATGACAGTAATCACAATGCAAATGCTACTTCATATTGTTGTCCTTGTGTTGTTGTCAACAGGTCATTTAGGTTGTCTGGGAAGCAGTCTTATTCCCTTATGAAGCCCCATTATTCTACCACTCTGGCTACAGAGGCATAAACACTTCCAAAGGATTGTTTCAGAGAAAAAAAAGAGAGCGAGAGAATGAAAGAGAGGAAGAGGGAGAGAAGGTGAAGGAGGGAGAGAAGGTGAAGGGGGGAGAGAAGGTGAAGGAGGGAGAGAAGGTGAAGGGGGGAGAGAAGGTGAAGGGGGGAGAGAAGGTGAAGGGGGGAGAGAAGGTGAAGGGGGGAGAGAAGGTGAAGGGGGGAGAGAAGGTGAAGGAGGGAGAGAAGGTGAAAGAGGGAGAGAAGGTGAAAGAGGGAGAGAAGGTGAAGGAGGGAGAGAAGGTGAAAGAGGGAGAGAAGGTAAAAGGGGGAGAGAAGGTGAAGGGGGGAGAGAGTGGGAGGGAGAAAGAGGGAGAAAGAGAGGAAAGTGAGGGTGCTGTTCTGTGCTCCTCAGAGCTTGCCGGTCCAGTGGCTTCCTGACAGGATGTGTCTCGGGTTCCCTTCAGTAGAACCTGACACCCAGCCGGTCAGATGTGCAACTCCGCTGGCCAGCCCAGGGCCCCGGGAGAGAGGAGGGCTGCCCTGGGGTGAGCGTGCCGGAGGCTGGGGCCCGGAGCACCTGTGGCTCTCTAATAACCAGGGGAAAGGGAAAGGAAAGGGGGGGGGGGGGCTAGGTATTAAGGGGCATTACATCCTGAAACGTACACCCCCTTAGATTACCGGTCCTCATCATCTTCTTAGGGTTCAGCTGCTGTTGAAACTCTAACATATCCCATGTTTTGCTATAGGCTGGTCTGTGGGAGTGTTTTACATTTACATTTTACATTTTAGTCATTTAGCAGACGCTCTTAACCAGAGCGACTTACAGGAGCAATTAGGGTTAAGTGCCTTGCTCAAGGGCACATTAACGTCATTTAGCAGACGCTCTTAGCCAGAGCGACTCACAAATTGGTGCGTTCACCCTATAGCCAGTGGGATAACCACTTTACAATTTGGGGGGGGGGGGGGGTTAGAAGGAATACTTTATCCTATCCCAGGTATTCCTTAAAGAGGTGGGGTTTCAAATGTCTCCGGAAGGTGGTGAGTGACTCCGCTGTCCTGGCGTCGTGAGGGAGCTTGTTCCACCATTGGGGTGCCAGAGCAGCGAACAGTTTTGACTGGGCTGAGCGGGAGCTGTGCTTCCGCAGAGGAAGGGGAGCCAGCAGGCCAGAGGTGGATGAACGCAATGTCCTCGTTTGGGTGTAGGGACTGATCAGAGCCTGAAGGTACAGAGGTGCCGTTCCCCTCACTGCTCCATAGGCAAGCACCATGGTCTTGTAGCGGATGCGAGCTTCAACTGGAAGCCAGTGGAGTGTGCGGAGGAGGGGGGTGACGTGAGAGAACTTGGGAAGGTTGAACACCAGACGGGCTGCGGCATTCTGGATGAGTTGTAGGGGTTTAATGGCACAGGCAGGGAGCCCAGCCAACAGCGAGTTGCAGTAGTCCAGACGGGAGATGACAAGTGCCTGGACCAGGACCTGCGCCGCTTCCTGTGTAAGGCAGGGTCGCACTCTCCGAATGTTGTAGAGCATGAACCTGCAGGAGCGGGTCACCGCCTTGATGTTGGCGGAGAACGACAGGGTGTTGTCCAGGGTCACGCCTAGGCTCTTCGCACTCTGGGAGGAGGACACAGCGGAGTTGTCAACCGTGATGGCGAGATCATGGAACGGGCAGTCCTTCCCCGGGAGGAAGAGCAGCTCCGTCTTGCCAGGGTTCAGCTTGAGGTGGTGATCCGTCATCCATACTGATATGTCTGCCAGACATGCAGAGATGCGATTCGCCACCTGGTTATCAGAAGGGGGAAAGGAGAAGATTAGTTGTGTATCGTCAGCGTAGCAATGATAGGAGAGACCATGTGAGGATATGACAGAGCCAAGTGACTTGGTGTATAGGGAGAAAAGGAGAGGGCCCAGAACCGATCCCTGGGGGACACCAGTGGTGAGAGCACGTGGTGCGGAGACAGCTTCCCGCCACGCCACTTGGTAGGAGCGACCGGTCAGGTAGGACGCAATCCAGGAGTGAGCCGCGCCGGAGATGCCCATCTCGGAGAGGGTGGAGAGGAGGATCTGATGGTTCACAGTATCAAAGGCAGCAGACAGGTCTAGAAGGACAAGAGCAGAGGAGAGAGAGTTAGCTTTAGCAGTGCGGAGAGTCTCCGTGACACAGAGAAGAGCAGTCTCAGTTGAATGACCAGTCCTGAAACCTGATTGGTTTGGATCAAGAAGGTCATTCTGAGAGAGATAGCAAGAGAGTTGGCTAAAGACGGCACGCTCAATAGTTTTGGAAAGAAAAGAAAGAAGGGATACTGGTCTGTAGTTGTTGACATCAGTGGGGTCGAGTGTTGGTTTTTTGAGAAGGGGAGCAACTCTCGCTCTCTTGAAGACGGAAGGGACATGGCCAGCGGTCAAGGATGAGTTGATCAGCGAGGTGAGGTAGGGGAGAAGGTCACCGGAGATGGTCTGGAGAAGGGAGGAGGGGTGGGGTCAAGCGGGCAGGTTGTTGGGCGGCCTGCAGTCACAAGTCGCAGGATTTTATCTGGAGAGAGAGGGGAGAAAGAAGTCAAAGCATAGGGTAGGGCAGTGTGAGCAGGACCAGCAGTGTTATTAGACTTAACAAACGAGGATCGGATGTCGTCAACCTTCTTTTCAAAGTGGTTGACGAAGTCATCCACAGAGAGAGAGGAGGGGGGGGGGGGGGGGGGGAGGATTCAGGAGGGAGGAAAATGTGGCAAAGAGCTTCCTAGGGTTAGAGGCAGATGCTTGGAATTTAGAGTGGTAGAAGGTGGCCTTAGCAGCAGAAACAGATGAAGAAAATGTAGAGAGGAGGGAGTGAAAAGATGCCAGGTCGGTAGGGAGTTTAGTTTTCTTCCATTTCCGCTCCGCTGCCCGGAGCTCTGTTCTGTGAGCTCGCAGTGAGTCATCAAGCCACGGAGCTGGAGGGGAGGACCGAGCCGGCCGGGAGGATAGGGGACACAGAGAGTCAAAGGATGCAGAAAGGGAGGAGAGGAGGGTTGAGGAGGCAGAATCAGGAGATTGGAGGGAGAAGGATTGAGCAGAGGGAAGAGATGATAGGATGGAAGAGGAGAGAGTAGTGGGAGAGAGAGAGCGAAGGTTGCGGCGGCGCATTACCATCTGTGTAGGGGCAGAGTGAGTAGTGTGGGTTTTGCTATAGGCTGGTCTGTGGGAGTGTTTTGCTATAAGCTGGTCTGTGGGAGTGTTTTGCTATAGGCTGGTCTGTGGGAGTGTTTTGCTATAGGCTAGTCTTTGGTAGTGTTTTGCTTTAGGATACTCTGTGGGAGTGTTTTGCTTTAGGATACTCTGTGGGAGTGTTTTGCTGTTGGCTGCTGTGGGAGTGTTTTGCTGTTGGCTACTCTGTGGGAGTATTTTGCTATAGGATACTCTGTGGGAGTGTTTTGCTATAGGCTACTCTGTGGGAGTGTTTTGCTATAGGCTACTCTGTGGGAGTGTTTTGCTATAGGCTACTCTGTGGGAGTGTTTTGCTATAGGCTACTCTGTGGGAGTGTTTTGCAATAGGATTCTCTGTGGGAGTGTTTTGCTATAGGCTACTCTGTGGGAGTGTTTTGCTATAGGCTACTCTGTGGGAGTGTTTTGCTATAGGATTCTCTGTGGGAGTGTTTTGCTATAGGCTACTCTGTGGGAGTGTTTTGCTATAGGATTCTCTGTGGGAGTGTTTTGCTATAGGCTACTCTGTGGGAGTGTTTTGCTATAGGCTACTCTGTGGGAGTGTTTTGCTATAGGCTACTCTGTGGGAGTGTTTTGCTATAGGATTCTCTGTGGGAGTGTTTTGCTATAGGATTCTCTGTGGGAGTGTTTTGCTATAGGATTCTCTGTGGGAGTGTTTTGCTATTGGATTCTCTGTGGGAGTGATTTGCTATAGGCTACTCTGTGGGAGTGTTTTGCTATTGGCTGGTCTGTGGGAGTGTTTTGCAATAGGATACTCTGTGGGAGTGTTTTACTATAGGCTACTCTGTGGGATCTATACAAATCTCCCCTTTAATCAGGAACTAGTTGAGAGATGGGAGACTACTAAATGATGGGGCTTATTTCTCCTGGATGAAATGTCCCCTAGGTACAGATCTAGGATCAGCTTCCCCAATCCTAACCTTAACCATTATTTGGGGAAATGCAAAACGGACCCAAGATCAGGGCAACTTCCAGGCTTAATACCAAGGGGACAAATAGACGTGGAAAGCAGCAGACGGTGTTAGTTAGGGCATCACTGGTCAGCAGAGGAAGACAGGAGAGCACTGGTGGGTGAGAGGGAAGACAATAATGCCTTTATGGTGAGGGGGGGGAAGGGGTAGGTTGATATAGGGAATGCGTTTTGGACATGGTTTTACTAGCCAATTCATGCAATGCAAAACAAAACAAAAACAAGGACTCTGGGAAGTAGTGTTGGACGCTCACATCAATATGAGTACGCAAGGCCTTTTCGGGACTCTCATTCAGAATGTGATTTTTTTTATCAAAGCATAAGGTGGTGAGCGATGGTGGTAGTGGATGGATAGACTCAACATTGAGAGTGACGCCCCTCCCCCTCTGCTTTCCGTATTATTCCTTTTCTCCTCGACATGGCTCAGTTACTCCTCCCAGAGCCGGAGCTGTCCGGACCTGACACTTCCTATTTGGCTTGGACAGGGCTCTCTCTTCCCCGTCCAAAAAAACGTTGCTCACATGGGAGCTCACCAGCTCTCATTGTATTTCTCTCTCTCTCCGTATCTCTCTCACGCTCTTCCTCCCTCTTTTTCTATTTCTCTCTCTCTCTCGCTCTCTCTCTCTCTCTGTCTCTCTCTCTCTCCCTCACACTCTCTCTCTCTCTCTCGCTCTCTCTCTCCTTCTCTCGCTCCCTCTAGTATTTTTTCTGAATGTAACCGTTTCTCTTCAGGTGTTTAGGTTCTCCAGTCAAGGTCAGTACACAGTAGGTTCAGTGTTTGTATTGATAATGATTTTGGATGATTTTTATTTATTTTAAAAATATCCCCCCCCCCCAAAAAAAGATCTCATGAATTAAATGGAAATGTACACCTGCCCAGACAGAAAATAAAGCAAATGGCCTCCCGAGTGGCGCAGCGGTCTAAGGCACTGCAAGGGTAACGCTGTGTCATGTTGCTGTTGTATCGCCTTACCGGCCAAGGGGACATTCAAAGTGTGCGTCCCCAATGGCAACCTATTCCCTATACAGCGTAGCACTTTTGACCAGGGCCCTATGGAGTATGTAGGGAATAGTGTGCCATTTGGGAAGCCAAAAACTCTACTGCTGATTCCCGGTGGCGGTGAAAACTTAGTCAGATATCTGGTGTCTTCTCTCCGCTCGCTGTTCCAGGAAGTACCTCTGTTTAGTTCATACAGTCCCACCCTTTCAACCTTGTTTCCCCCTAAACACCACTACTCCTTTAGCCACATAATGAGTTGTGTGTCCTGACTTTAGCTCACCCCAAGGAACCTTTAAACCTTCTCTAGTAAATGGGGTTGTAATTACATTAAAGAGGGTTGTGTCTCTTTAACCTGCTGGAGAAGGTACAGCACATCAGGACAGCATCATATTCTCTTCAAAGCCAACAAGGCTCCGTTTAGGTTTCGGCTCAGGTTTTTTACAGTTTGGTACATTCGCAGAACACATACATAAAATGTGATGTCATACAATATCAAAAACAGGTCATATTATATGATCTGCCTATAAGGACTAGATGTTCCTAGATATGATCTGCCTATAAGTCATGCGCAGTGCGTCATCATAAAGTCATACACAAGACAACCAATAAGCATACCACTAACTGAGTAAATAGGCATGTCAAACGTTTGAGTGAATTACAGTCCCCTGCAGTTGGTACCGGTAGCCGGTAGTAGCTTGGGGAGTGACCACGAGGACTGGACCTTAAGTAGGTGCGTCGGAGCAGCTAAAAGACGCAGTGTTTGTTCAGTGAGATAGAGCAGAGGCAGACTGGAGCCGTTGGCCATGATATGTGAGTTTGGAAATGGGAAAGTAATCACAGGGGGAGACAGTGGGTCGGAGAGGGACTGTAAACACTAACTCACCGGCCCCCGCTGCCGTCTGTGTGTGTGAACACACACTGTTCACACACACACTGTTCACACAAATACACCCCCCCCCCCCCCCCCACCCCCACACACACACACACAGTTCACACTGCGTGAATGGGAAGGGAAACAGCGCAGGCCGTAAATGGATGGAAAATGGCTGTTTAAGCGTGTGTTGATGACTACGGCTCCACTGTCCTCGGAGTGTCTGGGAAATAAACACTTGCTAGCAGTAATATTACCACCCACCCAAAACACACACCTCCCCCCTCCCCCTGCCGTCCTTAGCTACCCAGGCCTTTCAGAGCCTCTGGATGTGTCCCAAATGTCACCATATTCCCTATATAGTGCACTACTTTTGCCCAGAGCCCTATGGGCCCTAGTCAAAAATAGTGGTCAAACGTACTGGACTAGATAGGGAATAGTGTAACATTTGGGACACAGACTCTCTCTTTGAAGAGCAGTCCAATTGAGATATTACTCAGATAAGCATCATTATAGGCAGTACCTGCACAGCTGACAAAGCAAGCAAGCTATGATTCCTACTGCCCTGCGGGCAAGAGGTGTCCTGAAAGATAAGCTCCCGGTTTTGTGTGGATTGTTTTGTTATGGTTTGAAAAGGGCAGTTTGAGAAAAAGGCTAATGCTTTCAAACCACTTCCATAAAGAATGAGGCTAGAGGGGATTAAAACCATCACAACAAACAGAGGGAAAGCTAATGACTGGTACTGATATTTCAGACCAGATCAATTTTGTGAACAAATGCTGCTACTTCCAGCCTCTATCTTTATACATCTCCTGGGGCCGTATATGTATCAAGTGTCACAGAATAGGAGTGCTGATCTAGGATCAGGTCCCCCTTTTCCATATAATGTTCCTCCTTATCATCTAAAAGGCTAAACTGATCCTAGACGATGTGTGAATACAGGCCCTGATTCACTGGTATGTTCCTTCACTTGAGCCATTGTCTGTTACATGTCTTGTCCTCTCCTCTACAGCATATTAATGGGCTGTGTTAGTGGTGATAGATTAGACGTAGACTAAGTCAATCTGGACATGGTTCTCTGATGTTGTGTACTCCAGCACAAGCAGGCTCTCGGTTAAAAAACTCTTCCAACAAGAGGGTATTTAAACTGACCAGGGGGCGAGGCCGTATGTATCAAGAGTAGGAGTGCTGATTTTTAAGATCAGTTTTCCCTTTTAGATCACAATGAATAACATTACATGGACAGGGGTATCTGATCCTAGATCAGTACTCCTACTCTATGGGATATCCACTAGTACTGTTGTTGAGTTGCCCTCGACCTTAGCACTGTCTGTCTAGATCAGGGGTTCTCAAACCCCTTTTTGTGACAGCAGATTCATCAGGGGACCCCCTCATAATCAGAACACAACTCCAGTGAGATGACAAATAGCATACAAGGAGTTCCACTATGCCTTTGGTAGTGCATGTCCAGATGAACCATGTCTCGAGCCCTGGGAAGGAACATTTTAAAGGACCTTTAAAAAATGTTTTGTTTTCAAGCTAATATCCTGCAATTCTACACGTTTTGCCATGAGACAGAGAGAAAATGTTGCCGTTTGAATGCTTAAATTACAGTGCATTTCTGTAAAAAAAAAAAAAATTGGGGGAATACAAGAAGTATCGAGTTGAAAAATGTATAATCGGTGGAGTACTGTGGATACCAATATCCCTGTGCCTCCCAGGCCCATGTTGCCCAGGGTTAAAAACATTAATGTAGATTAATAATATTACATTATATTATATTGTATTACACCCTCTAAACTTATTCCACTGATCCCTTGACCACAATTAGTTTAAATATGTTAGTAATATTCATGTTTATTTTATGTAATGTAAATCTTTTTTTCTTTTTTTCCCCCTGGTCTAGCTCTGAGAGTTAAACTTTTAGATAACACTTCACTTCAAGCCGACAGGTATAATGCCTTATGATACGGAGTAGGGTGAAGTTGCCCCTAGATGCTGTTCCTGGGCCAGTTTTACATTTCCCCCTATAGAGTACCACAATATGAGTCATAACACCCATAAAACAGGGAAATGGTTCCAATCGTTTTTCCACCATTCATTTTTCCCATAGGGGATTTTAGAAACCCTTAAAATAAAGGCTGTGTTTCGTGTAGGCTTACCCTGGTGTGACATTTTGGTAACTGTGTAAATCTCTCTCGGACAAGGTGACTTTTATGAATATATTCGCCTGTATTTACCCCCAACAAATTAAATGCTAAAATGTCTGCTATTGTGGCTATCATAAAGAACTACAAATGCCATGATGATCTGGACGAGACTGCCGAATCGAGGCAAAGGTAAGAATCTATGGATTAACTATCTAATGCTAGATTAATGTAGTAATGAATATATTGGCTACATTTCTTTAAATGTACCTCTTAGCAAAGGTGCCAGCCAGAGATGACGTGCAGGAGCTTGCAGGGATTTGTAGTCTTGCATGATGTCTACTTTGATGCTAATTAGCATTTTCATATCTGTGAGTAAATAGAGCCGAATATATTGATAAAAGTCACCTTGTCCGAGAGAGATTTACATGGTTATTAAAACGTCACACCAGGGTAAACCTACACGAAACACAGCCCTTATTTTAAGTGTTTCTAAAATCCCCTATGGGAAAAATGAATGGTGAAAAACGATTGGAACCATTTCCCTGTTTGACCGCTAGGTTTTATGGGTATTATGTCACCTCCACTGTGGGACTCTATAATAGGTAAGGTTGGTATTTGGGGAGGGGATGCTGATCCTAGATCTGTAAGTAAGAGAAGCTTCAACCCTGAGCTTATTATACACTGATTTGTCATTCATTCATTTGTCAAGTATGTATGACATCCTTATGTCTTATTGTTGTCTTCTCATAATGATCCAAACCACGATAAAAGCTTTGGATAAAAGCGTCTGATAAATGGCATATGACTAAGGAGACACAACTCCTCCCTTCTTGTCTTTTTCCCTATCTGAACTTGACAGAGTTTTTCCAAGGTTTATTTGAAGCTGGAGTATTTATTTGATGTTTCCAAAGCAGTGAATTGGTGCTTGAAGTGGGACCTCGAAACAGCTCGGGGAAGAAAATGAACATGTTTAAAACCTTCAGGAATGGGTTGTCAGGAGAAAGAACAGCTGTCCCGACTGTTTATTTGAGAGAGTGGTGGAGAGATGATGGGAACGATTCTTGCGTCGCTTCATTTTCAACGCAAAAATGAGGTTAAAGATTGTTTATTATCCTTAGAATGTGTTTTAGTTTCCTTTTTAGTTTGTTCCATCAGAGGTGTGTGTGTGTGTGTGTGTGTGTGTGTGTGTGTGTGTGTGTGTGTGTGTGTGTGTGTGTGTGTGTGTGTGTGTGTGTGTGTGTGTGTCATGGAGGGTTTGTTTGTTTGACTGAGAGACCTGTACTCTATTTTCATTCATAAAAATAAAAAAAAATCTGTGGGAAATGAGCTTCTTTTCAGGGAGGGTACAGCCCCCTATGGGCCCTGGTCAACTAGATAGGGAAGATGGTGCCATTTTGTGGACACCCAGTATGTGAAAGTACTCCTTCGGCTACTGCAGTAAATATCTTCTCCATAGTAGACATGACAATTTGGTCTGATGGTATCTTAGCATTGAGTAAAGCCTTACTGTTAGTGCTTGGCTATAGAGGCTGTGTGTGTGTGTGTGTGTGTGTGTGTGTGTGTGTGTGTGTGTGTGTGTGTGTGTGTGTGCATGCGTCCTTGTGTGTATTCATGCCTGTGTGTCTGTTGATAGCTATGCGGTTGTGTCACATAGTATTTTGCCACCTTCACTAAGCTCAGTGGATATGAATAGTATGTTCTCCCTTGGGTGGTTTTAAAGTTGCTCTATTCCTGGTTACGTTGGCTATTCTCCGTTTAGGTCATCCTGCATGCCAGTATTGTCCTCATTGGATTGCCTTCGGGAGGACCCTGACATTCCTACATATCTATGGTGCCATTCACCAGAGCTGGGATAATTTGGCTGGAGTGCACTAGCTCGGGGGGTGGCTAGTGGAAACCAGTATTTGTATTTGATTTGAAGTGGATGTATTTGTTGTGTGCTGCCGTGTTTGTGAAGCGACTCAGAGTTTAGGAGTTTGTAGAGGAGTTGTAGTATACCTTCAGTTTGTGGTCAGAAAAAGGTCCAGGTTTGATCTCCCTACTGACTTGAATCCCAACCTAGATCAGCAGTCCTGCTCTGATCTGCTTTGGAATACCCTGATTCCTTTCTGTATTATTTCACATCACTAAAGTATCTGAGAATTTACATAATATGAGTCTTGTATTTCCCTCTGGTTAGGTGCTTCTGTTTAGCCTGTTTCCAGATCTTTCCAACTCGTATAGCCATCGGGGCCGTGGCTAGCTCTGTTTCCAACCCAAGTGGCTTTTCTCAGCAGTGACAGACAGCAGCAGATAGATTCCTCACCTCACTGATCTCTCTGCCAGTTACGAGTGGCTGTAGCCTTTCAAATAATTCTTTAAACATCCGTTGTATCACTTGGGCAAAACTCAACGACAACACTTTCACTTGAAACGCCTATGACTTTCGTATGCCACAAAGACGTTTGGTTCAGGCAACCTTTTAGAAGGCTGTACTCTTCAGGCTGTGTCCTCTTTGCCCATAAAAGGTTGTGTAGGTGGGTGTCTTGCCTAGATTCACTCTCCTGTGTGATTTGTGTTGGTTTGCTGTGTGTGTGTGTGTGTGTGTGTGTGTGTGTGTGTGTGTGTGTGTGTGTGTGTGTGTGTGTGTGTGTGTGTGTGTGTGTGTGTGTGTGTGTGTGTGTGTGTGTTGTGAAGAGCAGCCCAGATGGCAGGAGGCGTATAATGAAGAGACCAGCTGGATGTCTTTCACACTATTCTATGATTTGTGTTTCTCATGGCTCAAAGGAATAACATTGAGGGGCTCGTCTGCTCTGGAATGAGCTCTGGAAAGTTCTGGAGCCCTTTAGTTGCTGTCAATCAAAGCTACACAATCGCTCCCTCGGATGTTTGTTGGTCAAAAGGTTGTCAGTTGTATAGTAGTTACCTAGTGCTCATGCTTCTGGGGGATCCATTGAGGAATGCCTACAATATTAACAAATGTGTTGCTAAAGCTTTCAGTATCATTGAATGCTGCCTCCTAGAACAACTCTTTCTTTCCCAATTCCTTTAGTCTCAGAGGAAGCTTCACTCTTCGAAGTGGTTTCTTATCTCTCTCTCTCTCTCCTTTTCTCCCCCTCTCCTCCTCCCTCGCCCCCTTTTTTCTCTTTATCTTTCTCTCCTTCTCATCCCTCTCTCTCTCTCTCTCTCTCTCTCTCTCTCCTCTCTCTCTCTCTCTCTCTCTCTCTCTCTCTCTCTCTCTCTCTCTCTCTCTCTCTCTCTCTCCTCCCTCTCTCCCTCTCCCCTCTCTCTCTCTATGTCTGATGGTCACTTGTTCCTGTCCCAACCAGTGCTGGGGGGGGGGGGGGGGGGGGGGTCTGGTAAGATGGGTGATGCGGATGATTGATGGGAGGGGTTTGTTTGGAAGGTCAGAGGTTAGTGGCGGTCTCTTTCATCTCTCCCCGAACATTTGCTCCTCTCCACCTCCTCAGCTGTGTGGGTGCAGGGATCCCTCACCTGCCGCCACCGGCCTGGACAAACAAAGCCCAATGACTCCATGAGGGGGGGAGGAGAGAGAGAGAGAGAGAGAGAGAGAGAGAGAGAGAGAGAGAGAGGGAGAGGGGGAGAGAGGGGTCTGCTGCTGGATGAGGAGGGCGTGTGGAGGGAGAGAAGAGTAATGATGTGTAACT
>NC_140001.1:6630283-6787976 GCF_964263955.1 Coregonus lavaretus
TTAGGGTTAGGACACTCAGGACGCTCAACTCCCCCTTTTCTTTCGTTTTTTTTTCCTTTTGGTAGTTTGTACAATGTGGCGCCTGCTGAAAAGAGCAGGCTTTTAGGTGCTTGGTAATTGGGTGCTGAAAGCGCCCCGTATCCTGCCTATACGTTCTCCGTCAATGAGCACAAAGCTAAGGATCACACCCTGCATCATGTGTCATTTACAAGGCCCACCATCACCATCAATCGTGCTTATGTAAATGATCCAGCGCGGGGATGGTTTTAGACCCAGAGAAATGGAGAAGGGTGAAGTGGAAGAGAAACATGCTGGGAAGAAGATGCATGGACGGGTCCCCTGTAGCTCAGTTGGTAGAGCATGGCGCTTGCAACGCCAGGGTTGTGGGTTCGTTTCCCACGGGGGGGGGCCAGTATAAAAATGTATGCACTCACTAACTGTAAGTCGCTCTGGATAAGAGCGTCTGCCAAATGACTAAAATCTAAATCTCTGTAGAGACTAAAAAGACCCGTCGGTTGTACACACGAGGTTGATGACATTTCCCCCACACTCTTCTATATCATGAAGAGTGATACAAACTCAAACTCCTACGGTGATTATTTATTTATTTTATGTATGTCGGTTACAGCTTTAACATGTCAAATATTCCCCGCTTTATTACGTTACCACATGGTAATCTGACCACACACACACACAGAGACATTCCCACCCCAGAGACTAGGCTACTAAAAATGGCCGTTACATTGTCCAGTCTCTCTCGCCCCTCTCAACCAACCGCAAGGATTTTTTTTTTCTTCCAGTGGCTAAGTTTATACAGTCGCTGGTCACATAACTGACGAAAAACAAAAGCCGTTTCCATTGGAGTCGTAGTACACTTGATTCCTTCTTGGCTCGGACACGACTTTTCCGCCGTTCATTTGTTTGAAATGTAAATTGTGTCTCGTGTCGTTCCACACGACCAGCTAGGTAAGGTGCAGAGCCCAGCTGATGAACTGTCTGTCTGTGTTCCAAATGGTACTCTATTCTATCAATATCTATCTGTTCCCCCAGTGGGCCCTGGGGGAAAGCACTCACACACACCGGGAGTCTCTTAACAGTTGACAGCTCCCAGGTGTTGGATTATTCTGGTGCGCGAGGGCTGTTTTGTCAACAGCTCAGCGGCACCTCACATAACTGTGCACAGTGCTCACAGGGCATGAGGAGAAGGGGGAGCGAGAGAGGAGGAGGAGGAGGAAAGGGGGGAAGAGGCATAGTGCACAGCTCTCTCTCTCTCCTCTCTGTTCTGAGCTGGCACGAGCTCCCTGCAGCTCTGTCAAATCCCATTTATTCAGCCACTTCACCTCTCTCTGCACCTCTCACTTCACCTCTCTCTTCACCTCTCTCTGCACCTCTCACTTCACCTCTCTCTTCACCTCTCTCTGCACCTCTCTCTTCACCTCTCTCTGCACCCAAATCAGAGGTTGCGTCCCAAATGGCACCCTATTCCCTGTATAGTGCACTCCTTTTGACCAGGGCCCTTAAGGCACTATAGTATCTCTCTCTCTCTCTCTCTCCTCTCTCTCTCTCTCTCTCTCTCTCTCTTCTCTCTCTCTCTCTCTCTCTCTCTCTCTCTCTCTCTCTCTCTCTGTCTCTCTGTCTCTCTCTCTCTCTCTCTCTCTGTCTCTCTGTCTCTCTGTCTCTCTCTCTCTCTCTCTCTCTCTCTCTCTCTCTCTCTCTCTCTCTCTCTGGCCTCCTAATATGTGTGGCTCAGGGATATTTGACATGGGACTAGGTTTGATTAGAGGACAGGTTTAGTCAGCCTCCCTACCTCTAGCGCCATTCTTCTCAGTGGACAACGGTGAAGATGAACTGGCTGACGTTTAAGTTTGAATTGGAAGGAGCTGGAGCCTCAGGATTCATGTGAAAGTAAAGCGTGTTTTATCAACACTTTCCAGCTTCCGTCATCCCATCTCTGTGACTTAGACCAGTGTTTATGTGAGGGAGTGCCTGTATAAGGCACACCTCCGGTGCTTTCTTTTAAACAGACGTGTATGCCTGTGTGTTAAATGGCAGGTTAAAGGAGCAATCAGCAGTATATTCTCCAAGAATCAATGGGTACATATCATTAATTTATAAGCCCAAAAATGTATGTAGCAACTGCAGATTGCCCCTTTAAACCAATAACACGCCACATAAACTCTTCCCCTGCTGTTTGACGTCAAAACCAATGGCTGACCTTTCCCCTAATTAGAATATAATTGAATTGAATTGGCCTCATTGATCTGAAGTACAACGTCAGTGATGCATGTGTCTACCAGGCTGAAAGGAGTAGTGTGACACATAGTTGCCAGGAAAGAGATATCTTATTATCTTTCTTAATTCCTCCCGAGTGGCGCAGCGGTCTAAGGCACTGCAACTCAGTGCTAGAGGCGTCACTACAGACCCTGGTTCAATCCCGGGATGTATTACAACCGGCCGTGATCGGGAGTCCCATAGGGCGGCGCCCAATTGGCCCAGCGTCGTCCGGGTTAGGGGAGGCCGGGGTAGGCCGTCATTGTAAATAAGAATTTGTTCTTAACTGACTTGCCTAGTTAAATGAAGGTAAAATATATATATACAGTTGAAGTCGGAAGTTTACATACACTTAGGTTGAAGTCATTAAAACTTGTTTTTCAACCACTCCACAAATGTCTTGTTAACAAACTATAGTTTTGGCAAGTCGGTTAGGACATCTACTTTGTGCATGGCACAAGTAATTTTTCCAACAATTGTTTACAGACAGATTATTTCACTTATAATTCACTGTATCACAATTCCAGTGGGTCAGAAGTTTACATACACTAAGTTGACTGTGCCTTTAAACAGCTTGGAAAATTCCAGAAAATGATGTCATGGCTTTAGAAGCTTCTGATAGGCTAATTGACATCATTTGAGTCAGTTGGAGGTGTACCTGTGGATATATTTCAAGGCCTACCTTCAAACTCAGTGCCTCTTTGCTTGACATCATGGGAAAATCAAAAGAAATCAGCCAATACCTCAGAAATCTTTTTGTAGACCTCCACAAATCTGGTTCATCCTTGGGAGCAATTTCCAAACGCCTGAAGGTACCACGTTCATCTGTACAAACAATAGTACACAAGTATAAACACCATGGGACCACGCGGCCGTCATACCGCTCAGAAAGGAGATGCGTTCTGTCTCATAGAGATTAATGTACTTTGGTGCGAAAAGTGCAAATCAATCCTAGAACAACAGCAAAGGACCTTGTGAAGATGCTGGAGGAAACAGGTACAAAAGTATCTATATCCACAGTAAAACGAGTCCTATATTTCGACATAACCTGAAAGGCCGCTCAGCAAGGAAGAAGCCACTGCTCCAAAACCGCCATAAAAAAGCCAGACTATGGTTTGCAACTACATATGGGGACAAAGATTGTACTTTTTGGAGAAATGTTCTCTGGTCTGATGAAACAAAAATATAACTGTTTGGCCATAATGACCATCGTTATGTTTGGAGGAAAAAGGGTGTTGCTTGCACGCTGAAGAACACCATCCCAACCGTGAAGCACAGGGGTGGCAGCATCATGCTGTGGGGGTGCTTTGCTGCAGGAGGGACTGGTGCACTTCACAAAATAGATGGCATCATGAGGAAGGAAAATTATGTGGATATATTGAAGCAACATCTCAAGACATCAGTCAGGAAGTTAAAGCTTGGTCGCAAATGGGTCTTCCAAACAGACAATGACCCCAAAATGGCTTAAGGACAACAAAGTCAAGGTATTGGAGTGCCTTGATCACAAAGCCCTGACCTCAATCCTATAGAACATTTGTGGGCAGAACTGAAAAAGCGTGTGCGAGCAAGGAGGCCTACAAACCTGACTCAGTTACACCAGCTCTGTCAGGAGGAATAGGCCAAAATTCACCCAACTTATTGTGGGAAGCTTGTGGAAGGCTACCCAAAACGTTTGACCCAAGTTAAACAATTTAAAGGCAATGCTACCAAAAACTAATTGAGTGTATGTACATTTCTGACCCACTGGGAATGTGATGAAATAAATAAAAGCTGAAATAAATCATTCTCTCTACTATTATTCTGACATTTCACATTCTTAAAATAAAGTGGTGGTCCTAACTGACCTAAAACAGGGAATTTTAACTAGGATTACATGTCAGGAATTGTGAAAAACTGAGTTTAAATGTATTTGGCTAAGGTGTATGTAAACTTCCGACTTCAACTGTATCTATCCTCAACTGAAGTTCACCTTCATTCTTCATTCTTCCTTGTGCATGAAGACATACAATTTTAGATTTCCCTTGTTTTAGGTGAATAGAGAAAACTATGGATTGAATAATTGAAAGAGTTCATTGTACATGTTCTTACTCCTGTTACAGCCTTGACTGAGTAACATTAAAGGGATAGTTGACCCAAATTACAAAATTGCATATTTATAAAGCATGAATTGCTGTCTTACCTTGTCAATAGACTGCTTACAGGGTAAGGAAACCAGTATGTAATTTGGGAGAACTAGCCCTTTAACAAAACATGTTATTTGTTTTGGGGAGTAAAATGGATTATCACGAGGTGCCAAAGCTGGTGAAACCCTTAAGGATGAGAGGAGCGGTGGCAAAGACGAAAGAGAAAAGAGTGCCAATCATCACCCCGAAAATATAGAGAGACTTAGTGGGACTATCATTTGTTTTTCAACAGGACAATGACCCAACACACCTCCAGGCTGTGTAAGGGCTATTTTACCAAGAGGAGAGTAATGGAGTGCTGTATCAGATGACCTGGCCTCCACAATCCCCCGACCTCAACCCAATTGAGATGGTTTGGGATGAGTCGGACGGCAGAGTGAAGGAAAAGCAGCCAACAAGTGCTCAGCATATGTGGGAACTCCTTCAAGACTGTTGGAAAAGCATTCCAGGTGAAGCTGGTTGAGAGAATGCCAAGAGTGTGCAAAGCTGTCATCAAGGCAAAGGGTGGCTATTTGAAGAATTTCAAATATAAAATATATTTTGATTTGTTTAACACTTTTCTGGTTACTACATGATTCCATATGTGTTATTTCATAGTTTTGATGTCTTCAGTATTATTCTACAATGTAGAAGTATTTTAGATTCTGAAAGCCCTTTTTAGTCCAGGACTACCGTTAGATCAGTCTTGAAATGATCTAACATGTCCTGTATAACTTTTTAAAATCTGTATCCGGGAAACTGGCAAAGGTAGTGAATGTCCCCACAAGGCACACGTGTCTTTATGCACTGAGTCAATGCAAATTTCCAGGTGGCCATTTGATTAATTGTTCAGCAGTCTTATGGCTTGGGGGTAGAAGCTGTTAAGGAGCCTTTTGAACCTAGACTTGGTGCTCCGGCACCGCTTGCCTTGCGGTAGCAGAGAGAACAGTCTATGACTTGGGCCTTTCTCTGACACCGCCTAGTATGTACGTCCTGGATGGCAGGAAGCTTGGCCCCAGTGATGTAATGGGCCATACACACTACCCTCTATAGCGCCTTATGATCGGATGCCAAGCAGTTGCCATACCAGGCGGTGATGCAACCGGTCAGGATGCTCTCGATGGTGCAGCTGTATAACTTCTTGCGGATCTGAGGACCCATGCCAAAACTTTTCAGTCTCCTGAGGGGGAATAGGCTTTGTCGTGCCCTCTTCACGACTGTCTTGGTGTGTTTGGACCATGATAGTTTGTTGGTGATCCGGACACCAAGGTACTTGAAGCTCTCGACCCGCTCCACTACAGCCCCGTCGATGAGAATGGGGGCGTGTTCGATGTGAATGGAGGCCCTCAGTTCCTTTGTCTTGCTCACGTTGAGGGAAAGGTTGTTGTCCTCGCACCACACTGCCAGGTCTCTGACCTCCTCCCTATAGGCTGTCCCATCGTTGTCGGTGATCAGGCCTACCACCGTTGTGTCGTCAGCAAACTTAATGATGGTGTTGGAGTCGTGCTTGGCCACACAGTTGTGGATGAACAGGGAGTACAGGAGGGGACTAAGCACGCACCCCTGAGGGGCCCCCGTGTTGAGGATCAGCGTGGCAGATGTGTTGTTGCTTACCCTTACTACCTGGGGGCGGCCCGTCAGGAAGTCCAGGATCCAGTTACAAAGGGAGGGTTTAGTTCCAGGGTCCTTAGCTTAGTGATGAGCTTTGTGGGCACTATGGTGTTGAACGCTGAGATGTAGTCAATGAACAGCATTCTCACATAGGTGTTCATTTTGTCCAGGTGGGAAAGGGCAGTGTGGAGTGCGATTTGAGATTGCGTCATCTGTGGATCTGTTGGGGTGGTATGCGAATTGGAGTGGGTCTAGGGTTTCTGGGATGATGTGTTGATGACCAGCCTTTCAAAGCACTTCATGGCTACCGACGTGAGTGCTACGGGGCGGTAGTCATTTAGGCAGGTTACCTTCCCTTTGTTGGGCACAGGGACTATGGTGGTCTGCTTGAAACATGTAGGTATTACAGACTCGGTCAGGGAGAGGTTGAAAATGTCAGTGGAGACACTTGCCAGTTGGTCTGCGCATGCTCTGAGTACACGTCCTGGTAATCCGTCTGGCCCTGCAGCATTGTAAATGTTGACCTGTTTAAGGTCTTGCTCGGCTATGGAGAGCGTGATCACACAGTCATCTGGAACAGCTGGTGCTCTCATGCATGCTTCAGTGTTGCTTGCCTCAAAGCGAGCGTAAAAGGCATTTAGCTCGTCCGGTAGGCTCGCGTCAGGAACACCTGTTCTTTCCATGACATAGACTGACCAGGTGAAAGCTATGATCCCTTATTGATGTCAGTTGTTAAATCCACTTCAATCAGTGTAGATGAAGGGCTTGTAAGTAAGCATTTCACTGTAAGGTGCACCTGTTGTATTCGGCGCATGTGACAAATTACATTTGATTTGATTTAGATTTTTTGAATGGGCGGAGACAGGTTAAAGAAGGATTTTTAAGCCTTAAGACAATTGAGACATGGATTATGTATGTGTGCCATTCAGAGGGTGAATGGACAAGACAAAATATTGAAATGCCTTTGAACGGGGTATGGTAGCAGGTACAACGCAGCTGGGTTTTTCACACTTAACAGTTTCCTGTGTGTATCAAGAATGGTCCACCACCCAAAGGACATCCAGCCAACTTGACGGCACAACTGTGGGAAGCATTGGAGTCAACATGGGCCAGCATCCCTGTGGAACGCTTTCAACACCTTTATAGAGTCCATGCCCAGACGAGGCGGTTCTGCGGGCAAATGGGGGTGCAACTCAATATTAGGAAGGTGTTCCTAATGTTTTGTACACTCAGTGTATATGTTGAATACATGTTAAGGGACTAGGCTTTCTGTAAAGCTTTTTTCTATACAAAATAAAGATAATGTCCCACTTCTTTTGGCTACCTGTTTCCGCTGTCTTCCATTCTGTCTGGAAAGCTCTTCCGCTGTTGACAGATTGGACGATGTGATAGGTGTGAAGTCAGTCTTTGGAGAGGGTATCGTATGACTGCTAGTGTTTATTGGAGTGAGGAAGGACACTTGCTTTTTTTTGGACCATCTCCACGACGCAGCTGTGAAGCATCTGGTCTGAATGAGTGCGGCGGAATGAATAAAAAGCCCTAACGTATGAATGAAAGGCTGCGTTCCTAATGGCAACCTATTCCCTATATTGTGCACTACTTTTGAACAGGGCCCATAGGGCTCTTGTGCGATGTGTAGGGGATAGGGTGCTGTTTGGGACACATCCAAAGACATTTCCGTCTTTGGACTTTCTTCTCCTCATGTGACAAACAGGTGCTCTTTTGAAACGGGATGTGTGTAGAAAACGTGGGAGACTGTAGCAGAACAATGGCTACTTGGATGTAACAATTGAAATATGATTTCCAAGACTTTGCCATGTGATCTTTTTTGTGAACACCTGTTTATTATTGACTCACTTGTACAACAACGGTATAATCAATGAGAAACAAAAACAAATGTTGAATCGGCCCATCCCACCACCCATCCCAATGTGCCGTGTATTCTTCAGAATCAAAGTCTTTACGCAAAAGTACGTTATTCTCTCACTTCGATATTGACCTGTTAAACGAAAAAGTAAGAATGTCTTGTTTTTTGTGACTAAACTAATGAAGGTGAGATTGTTGCTTGTGAATCCTAAGTCTAACCCTCTGTCTGTCACACCCTGGCTCTGGGACTCATTATGTTGAGCCAGGGTGTGTTCATTCTATGTTTTCTGTTTCTATGTTGGGTGGTCTAGGTTGTTTATTTCTATGTTTGACTGAGTGACTCCCAATCAGAGGCAACGAGTGTCAGCTGTGTGCTGGTTGTCTCTGATTGGGAGCCATATTTAACTGTCTGTGTTTCACTCTGTGTTTGTGGGTTTTTGTTCCGTGTTCGGTCATTGTCACTGAGGACTTCACGAGTCGTTTATTGTTTTGTTATTTCGTGTGTATGCTTTAATTTAATAAAGCAAGTATGTTCGCTACTAACGCTGCGCTTTGGTCCACTCCTTCATACGACGTTCGTGACAGAAAAACCCACCATACCAGGACCAAGCAGCGTGTCCAGGAACACACGCAGGAGGTGACTCTTGTGGATGTCCTCCTCGGTTGGGGGCAGATTACTGAGGAGGAGGCCGTCCGGTACCGGAAGGCGATAAAGGGGGAGACCCAGGCAGGAGAGGAGCAGCGGCGCCAAACGGGTCAACGTCGGACAGGCGAGAGGCAACCCCAAGAAATTTTTAGGGGGGGGCACACGGCATGGGCGACTGGGCAGCAGGAGGCTGCCACAGGGCGAAATGGGAGACGAGGAGAGAAGGCCACCGGGTTACGGGAGCCATTGGCGAGAGGAGGGAAGGAAGTTGTAGAGGCACGGCGAGAGGTACTGAGGTGTATTGCCAGTCCGGTCCGGCCCGTTCCTGATCCCCGTTTAAGGCCAGTGGTGTGTGTTCCCAGTACGGTCCGGCCTGTTCCTGCTCCTCGCACCAAGCCTACGGTGTGCGTCGACAGCCCAGCCCGGCCTGTCCCTGCTCCACGCACCAAACCTACGGTGGGCGTCGCCAGCCCTGCCCGGCCTGTCCCTGCTCCACGCACCAAGCCTACTGTGTGCGTCGCCAGCCCTGTCCGGCCTGTCCCTGCTCCACGCACCAAACCTACGGTGTGCGTCGCCAGCCCAGCCCGGCCTGTTCTTGCTCCACGCACCAAGCCTACGGTGTGCGTCGCCAGCCCTGCCCGGCCTGTTCCTGCTCCACGCACCAAGCCTACGGTGTGCGTCGACAGCCCAGCCCGGCCTGTCCCTGCTCCACGCACCAAACCTACGGTGTGCGTCGCCAGCCCAGCCCGGCCTGTTCCTGCTCCACGCACCAAGCCTACGGTGTGCGTCGACAGCCCAGCCCGGCCTGTCCCTGCTCCACGCACCAAGCCTACGGGGTGCGTCGCCAGCCCGGCCCGGCCTGTCCCTGCTCCACGCACCAAGTCTACGGTGCGCGTCACCAGCCCGGTCCGGCCTGTTCCTGCCACTCGCACCAAGTCTACGGTGCACGTCGCCAGCCCGGCCCGGCCCGTTCCTGCCACTCGCACCAAGCCAGGGGTGCGAGTCGTCAGTCCGGCACAACCCGTGCCTGGGTCATCGGTGCCAATTCAGGTACCGCTCTACTGCTCCACTAAGGAGCTGAAGCCTACCGCTCCTGCTACGTCCAGTCCAGCTCCAGCCAGCGGGGCCAGACCGGACCAGGGGCGCTATGGGGGGTTTGTTGGAGGGTGGTGGGCAAGCCCGGAGCCGGAGCCGCCGCCGAGGAGGAATGCCCACCCAGCCCTCCCCTGTTTTGCTTGTATTTAGGCGCGGTCGCAGTCCGCGCCTTTAGGGGGGGGTACTGTCACACCCTGGCTCTGGGACTCATTATGTTGAGCCAGGGTGTGTTCATTCTATGTTTTCTGTTTCTATGTTGGGTGGTCTAGGTTGTTTATTTCTATGTTTGACTGAGTGACTCCCAATCAGAGGCAACGAGTGTCAGCTGTGTGCTGGTTGTCTCTGATTGGGAGCCATATTTAACTGTCTGTGTTTCACTCTGTGTTTGTGGGTTTTTGTTCCGTGTTCGGTCATTGTCACTGAGGACTTCACGAGTCGTTTATTGTTTTGTTATTTCGTGTGTATGCTTTAATTTAATAAAGCAAGTATGTTCGCTACTAACGCTGCGCTTTGGTCCACTCCTTCATACGACGTTCGTGACACTGTCTCTCTGTGTCCTGTCCTTTATAGCTAACGTTCTGGACAGTATGCTGCTGAGGACTTCGGGGAAGGCGGCGGTGGACAGTGAGAAAGACGCCAGTGGGAGCACAGCCCCAGCCCTGCCCCAGCGACAGCTCTGGTGTTACTGCTATCACCACTGTCCTGAGGACTCCACCAACAACACCTGCAGGTGTGGGCCCAACACACACACACACACACACCTACACACACACACACACACACTATATCCTACACATATATTTGATGCATGTTTTATGCTGTCTCTCACCTCATCACCTTAGCACATGTAGATCCAACACTCTTGCCAATCCATATTCACAGTGCTGATCTCAGATCAGATCCTCCCTGTCCATATAATCTTATTCATGATGATCTAAACTGATCCTAGACCAGCACTCCTACTTTGAAACGCTTTGTGAATATGGGCCATTGAAATTAACTTACTTTCATACTCTCCTTAGGCTATATTGATAACCATGGAAGATTGCTAAAGCTTTTCAGTACTTCATCTTAGTGCAGGAGGCTTACAGTATGATTAACGGTTTCATGTGTATTTTTCTGCATAATGCAGTTGTTTGTTTGGAGTGAAAACTTGGCAGGGTGTGTGGCGCTTGTTCGCTGACACATTCGCTCCAATGTGTTTTCCCCTTAGCAACTCAACACTCAAATAATCCTTGACGTTCCATAGTATTGCCTGATGTGCTAATTAGTTTAACGCACACACTGTCACACACAATAACATCAGTGGCTAATTACTCTGTCTCTTGCCAACTTTGAATATAAAATGAATTAATCATTAACGTCATGAAACAGAAATCCTCTGGGATAATATTGAACTTGAATAACAACCCTGGAAGTATTTTAACGTAACCTGTTAGTAAAACCACACAAACACACACATATTCACTCACTCACTCACTCACTCACTCACTCACTCACTCACACTATATTTGTGAATACTTTTTGGGGACCAACAATTGATTCCCATTCAAAATAATGTTTTCCCTAAACCTAAACCCCTAAGCCTTTTTACAAGTGAGGACCGGCAAAATGTTTGTTGGTTCACTATTCTTGTCAGGACTTCTGATAATCACAAGTATAGTAAAACATATACACACACACACCAGTTGTGAATGGTACACACACAGTTGACTAATTAGCACCGATCACTAATTATTTAGATGAAGCTGTTGATAATATACATTATTAATAAGTACATGAAGTCATTGTGCTGGAAATACTCCTGAGTGGCGCAGTGGTCTAAGGCACTGCATCGCAGTGCTAACTGTGCCACTAGAGATCCTGGTTCGAATCCAGGCTCTGTCGCCGCCGGCCGCGACCGGGAGACTCATGGGCGGCGCACAATTGGCCCAGCGTCGTCCAGGGTAGGGGAGTGAATGGCCGGCAGGGATGTAGCTCAGTTGATAGAGCATGGCGTTTGCAACGCCAGGGTTGTGGGTTCGATTCCCACGGGGGGCCAGTATTAAAAAAAATAAAAAAATAAAAATATGTATTCACTAACTGTAAGTCGCTCTGGATAAGAGCGTCTGCTAAATGACTAAAATGTAAATGTAAATAATTAAAAATGACTGATGATAATTGTAATGCTTATTGATGGAACTATTAGTGCTATTAGTGGGAATGTAATGCGTTGTGTTGTGATCTAGGACGGATAATGGTCTGAGTAATGGTGATAATGCAGGTAGATCATGATCATATGATGATACAGATGGTAATGCAATGCGTTGTGATTTAGGACGGATGGGTACTGCTTCACCATGGTGGAGGAAGAGGAGGGAGGGGTCCCTGTCCTCACCTCAGGATGTCTGGGTCTGGTGGGATCAGAGTTCCAGTGTAGGGTAAGTCTAAAGACCACTCCACCACAGTGAACGCACCCCACTCCAACACAGTGAAACCACTCTGTGATGTAGTTTCCCCTAGGTACAGATCTAGGATCAGATTCCCCTCCATCATTCCTAACCTTAACAATTAATGGGGGAAATGAAAAAACTGACCCAGATCAGCATCTTGGGGTAACTTTACCATACACCAGTGAATCCACACCTCTGGACACTGACAGCAGCTCCCACCACCTGGGCGAATTGGAACGCCGACTGCCAGCCAGGCCTAATCGCCCAGCATCACTAATGCTCTTGTGGCAGCAATGTTCCAACATCTAGTGGAAAGCCTTCCCAGAAGAGTGGAGGCTGTTATAGCAGCAAAGGGGGGACCAATTTCATATTAATGGCCATTAACTTGGAATTAGATGTTCGACGAGCAGGTGTCCACATACTTTCGATCATGTAGTGTAGTCAGCACACCGCAAACACATCTTCAATTGATCAATGTATTGTCTGTACGAGGTGTACTCCAGGCGATATGTGCCCATTTTGGGTCAAAACTTTTTCATAAAAGCATGAAAGTTGCTACACTTGTGGGAACAGCGTGGGAAATTGAACAGCAACAGTAGCTGATGTATTCATATGATGTAACTGTGCTTCCAGGACACAGGCAACTCCCGACTGAGAAGATCCCTGGAGTGCTGTACTGACCAGGACTACTGCAACAAAGACCTGCACCCCACCCTGCCCCCACTCAAAACACTGAGTAAGATCCTGCATACACAAACACTCGCATACTGAGACAGAAGCTGAGACAGAAGCTGAGAAAGAAGCTGGGACCGAGACAAATAGCAACACAGACAGAAGTGACAGTGAGTTACCAGTGACAGTGATTTACCAGTGAGTTACTAGTGACAGTGAGTTACCAGTGACAGCGAGTTACCAGTGACAGTGAGGTGACAGTATCAGGGGCCAGTGAGTTACCAGTGACAGTATCAGGGCCCAGTGAGAGAAGTGACCGTTGCCAGTGACAGTGAGTTACCAGTGACAATGTCAGGGCTCAGTGAGTTACCAGTGACAATGTCAGGGCTCAGTGAGTTACCATTGACAATGTCAGGGCTCAGTGAGTTACCATTGACAGTGTCAGGGCCCAGTGACTTGACAGTGACAGAGCGCAGTGAGTTACCAGTGACAGGGCCCAGTGAGTTACCAGTGACAGAGCGCAGTGAGTTACCAGTGTCAGGGCCCAGTGAGTTACCAGTGACAGAGCGCAGTGAGTTACCAGTGTCAGGGCTCAGTGAGTTACCAGTGACAGAGCGCAGTGAGTTACCAGTGTCAGGGCTCAGTGAGTTACCAGTGACAGAGCGCAGTGAGTTACCAGTGTCAGGGCTCAGTGAGTTACCAGTGACAGAGCGCAGTGAGTTACCAGTGTCAGGGCTCAGTGAGTTACCAGTGACAGAGCGCAGTGAGTTACCAGTGTCAGGGCTCAGTGAGTTACCAGTGAGTGTCAGGGGCCAGTGAGAGAAGCAGGTGAAATGGAGCCGGTGAATTCAGCTGCATAGCGCCGCTCCTCTGCAGTGATTGGCCCACAATCGGCCCAAGAGAGCATTAGCTAGGGTTTCCGTAGCAGACCCAAAACTGGATATATTTATTCTGTTCTTTTTCGTGTGTGTGTCAGACTGAAAGGGTGTGTTGGACTTCACACACGGGGCAGGTCCAGGGTGTGTTGGACTTCACACACGGGGCAGGTCCAGGGTGTGTTGGACTTCACACACAGGGCAGGTCCAGGGTCTGTTGGACTTCACACACAGGGCAGGTCCAGGGTCTGTTGGACTTCACACACAGGGCAGGTCCAGGGTGTGTTGGACTTCACACACAGGGCAGGTCCAGGGTGTGTTGGACTTCACACACAGGGCAGGTCCAGGGTGTGTTGGACTTCACACACGGGGCAGGTCCAGGGTGTGTTGGACTTCACACACAGGGCAGGTCCAGGGTCTGTTGGACTTCACACACAGGGCAGGTCCAGGGTCTGTTGGACTTCACACACAGGGCAGGTCCAGGGTCTGTTGGACTTCACACACAGGGCAGGTCCAGGGTGTGTTGGACTTCACACACAGGGCAGGTCCAGGGTCTGTTGGACTTCACACACAGGGCAGGTCCAGGGTCTGTTGGACTTCACACACAGGGCAGGTCCAGGGTGTGTTGGACTTCACACACAGGGCAGGTCCAGGGTGTGTTGGACTTCACACACAGGGCAGGTCCAGGGTGTGTTGGACTTCACACACAGGGCAGGTCCAGGGTGTGTTGGACTTCACACACAGGGCAGGTCCAGGGTCTGTTGGACTTCACACACAGGGCAGGTCCAGGGTCTGTTGGACTTCACACACAGGGCAGGTCCAGGGTGTGTTGGACTTCACACACAGGGCAGGTCCAGGGTGTGTTGGACTTCACACACAGGGCAGGTCCAGGGTGTGTTGGACTTCACACACAGGGCAGGTCCAGGGTGTGTTGGACTTCACACACAGGGCAGGTCCAGGGTGTGTTGGACTTCACACACAGGGCAGGTCCAGGGTGTGTTGGACTTTACACACAGGGCAGGTCCAGGGTGTGTTGGACTTCACACACAGGGCAGGTCCAGGGTGTGTTGGACTTCACACACAGGGCAGGTCCAGGGTGTGTTGGACTTCACACACAGGGCAGGTCCAGGGTGTGTTGGACTTCACACACAGGGCAGGTCCAGGGTGTGTTGGACTTCACACACAGGGCAGGTCCAGGGTGTGTTGGACTTCACACACAGGGCAGGTCCAGGGTGTGTTGGACTTCACACACAGGGCAGGTCCAGGGTGTGTTGGACTTCACACACAGGGCAGGTCCAGGGTGTGTTGGACTTCACACACAGGGCAGGTCCAGGGTGTGTGTGTGTGGCAGTAAGAATAGAGTCCCAGAGAAAGCAGAACTCCCAGCAGACATGGCCAGCAGTGTCATCAATCTGAAACTCTAGCAGCGGACTTCAGGAAGAGATCCTATCCATCAGGACTAGGGTTCCCTCAGTTACACACACACTGTGGTGTCCCCAGGGACCAGAGTGAACTAGCTGAGAGAGTATAACATGTTGGACTAACAATAAATTACCTTTGAAATCACATGACTTAATGATGACTGTTTTTGACTGTTGTCTCTTTCCAAATCGGACTCAAAGTTCAAACTTTTCCCATAGCAGAGGGATGTGTGGCCCTGTTTGTATTGAATATGTCATCTGTTACTTATATGAAGTGATCAGTTATTTCTCTCTCCCCCCTCTTTCTTCTCCACCTCCTCCTCGCTCTCTCCCCTCTCCCCCCCCCCCCCCCATCTCTCTCTCTCCCTCCCCCCTCTCTCCCTCCCCCCTCCCACTCTCTCTGTAGATTATGTGGATGGGAACATTCACCACATGGCTCTGTTCATCTCCGTCACCGTGTGCAGCATCATCCTGGCTCTCATCATTCTTTTCTGCTACTTCAGGTGAGACTCAGTTTGCCTCGAGATAATGTTTAGAACAGCGCTGCTCAACCCTGTTCCTGGAGAGAATGTTTAGAACAGCGCTGCTCAACCCTGTTCCTGGAGAGAACGTTTAGAACAGCGCTGCTCAACCCTGTTCCTGGAGAGAACATTTAGAACAGCGCTGCTCAACCCTGTTCCTGGAGAGAACATTTAGAACAGCGCTGCTCAACCCTGTTCCTGGAGAGAACATTTAGAACAGCGCTGCTCAACCCTGTTCCTGGAGAGAACGATTAGAACAGCGCTGCTCAACCCTGTTCCTGGAGAGAACGATTAGAACAGCGCTGCTCAACCCTGTTCCTGGAGAGAACGTTTAGAACAGCGCTGCTCAACCCTGTTCCTGGAGAGAATGTTTAGAACAGCGCTGCTCAACCCTGTTCCTGGAGAGAACATTTAGAACAGCGCTGCTCAACCCTGTTCCTGGAGAGAACTTTTAGAACAGCACTGCTCAACCCTGTTCCTGGAGAGAATGTTTAGAACAGCGCTGCTCAACCCTGTTCCTGGAGAGAACATTTAGAACAGCGCTGCTCAACCCTGTTCCTGGAGAGAACTTTTAGAACAGCACTGCTCAACCCTGTTCCTGGAGAGAATGTTTAGAACAGCGCTGCTCAACCCTGTTCCTGGAGAGAACGTTTAGAACAGCGCTGCTCAACCCTGTTCCTGGAGAGAACTTTTAGAACAGCGCTGCTCAACCCTGTTCCTGGAGAGCTACCTACCGTCTTGTAGGTTTTTGATCCAACCCCAGTTGTAACTAACCTGATTCAGTTTATCAACCAGGTAATTATTAGAATCAGGTATGCAAGATTAGGGTTGTAGTGAAAACCTACAGGAGGGTAGCTGTCCAGGAACAGGGTTAGGCAGTCCTGTTCTAGAATGACCGCTCACCCATGTCATGAATACGTTTATCCCCAATATACACTACCGGTCAAAAGTTTTAGAACGCCTACTCATTCATGGGTTTTTCTTTATTTTTACTATTTTCTACATTGTAGAATAATAGTGAAGACATTAAAACAATGAAATAACACATTTGGAATCATGTAGTAACCAAAAAAGTGTTCATCAAATCAAAATATATTTTATATTTGATTCTTCAAATAGCCACCCTTTGCCTTGATGACAGCTTTACACACTCTTGGCATTCTCTCAATCAGCTTCATGAGGTAGTCACCTGGAATGCATTTCAATTAACAGGTGTGTCTTGTTAAAAGTTAATTTGTGGAATTTCTTTCCTTCCTAATGCATTTGAGCCAATCAGTTGTGCTGTGACAAGGTAGGGGGGGGGGGGGTATACAGAAGATAGCCCTATTTGGTAAAAGACCAAGTCCATATTATGGCAAGAACAGCTCAAATAAGCAAAGAGAAATGACAGTCAATCATTACTTTAAGACATGAAGGTCAGGCAATACGGAACATTTCAAGAACTTTGAACGTTTCTTCAAGTGCAGTCGCAAAAACTATCAAGCGCTATGATGAAACTGGCGCCACAGGAATGGAAGACCCAGAGTTACCTCTGCTGCAGAGGATAAGTTCATTAGAGTTACCAGCCTCAGAAATTGCAGCCCAAATAAATGCTTCATAGAGTTCAAGTAACAGACACATCTCAACATCAACTGTTCAGAGGAGACTGTGTGAATCAGGCCTTCATGGTCGAATTGCTGCAAAGAAACCACTACTAAAGGACACCAATAAGAAGAAGAGACTCGCTTGGGCCAAGAAACACGAGCAATGGACATTAGACCAGTGGACATGTGTCATTTGGTCTGGATTCCAGATTTGAGATATTTGGTTCCAACCGCCGTGTCTTTGTGAGAAGTGGTGTGGGTGAACGGATGATCTCTGCATTGTATTTCCCACTGTAAAGCATGGAGGAGGAGGTGTTATGGTGTGGTGGTGCTTTGCTGGTGACACTGTCTGTGATTTATTTAGAATTCAAGGCACACTTAACCAGCATGGCTACCACAGCATTCTGCAGCGATACGCCATCCCATCTGGTTTGGGCTTAGTGGGACTATCATTTGTTTTTCAACAGGACAATGACCAAACACACCTCCAGGCTGTGTAAGGGCTATTTTACCAAGAAGGAGAGTGATGGAGTGCTGCATCAGATGACCTGGCCTCCACAATCCCCCAACCTCAACTAAATTGAGATGGTTTGGGGTGAGTCGGACCGCTGAGTGAAGGAAAAGCAGCCAACAAGTGCTCAGCATATGTGGGAACTCCTTCAAGACTGTTGGAAAAACATTCCAGGTGAAGCTGGTTGAGAGAATGCCAAGAGTGTGCAAAGCTGTCATCAAGGCAAAGGGTGGCTATTTGAAGAATCTCAAATATAACATAACACCTTTTTGGTTACTACTTGATTCCATATGTGTTATTTCATAGTTTGATGTCTTCACTATTATTCTACAATGTAGAAAATAGTAAAAATAAAGAAAACCCCTTGAATGAGTAGGTGTTCTAAAACCTTTGACCGGTACTGTATGTACAGTCCATTTGTTCATCCATGCTTAGAACATTCATTCCACTTTGGGAACAAATGAATCAGAAATTGTTATTTTATTGTGCTTGTTTTACCTGATGAATCCAGAGGACGTATTGTTTGTACTTTGAATGAAAATAATTTAACACAACGAAGAATCCTATATCTCTGTGATATGACATGTTTTCTAGTTGTGTAGTCAATGATTGAATCATCCAGAATTGTGATATTACTTACAGACTACTCACATGAAAGGGTTGTTTGATGTATACTGGTGTGTGTGTGTGTGTTGCAGGTACAAGCGCCAGGAGTCTGGGCCACGCTACAGCATTGGTCTGGAGCAGGATGAGTCCTACATCCCCACGGGAGAGTCTCTCAGAGACCTCATAGAACAGTCCCAGAGCTCAGGCAGTGGCTCAGGTCTCCCCCTGCTGGTGTGTTGCACACACTGCAACTCCCAACCACCAGCTCAATGGTCGCATCCCAGTTATCTCTCCTTCCTCCCGAAGTGTGCATTTGTTCACGTCCCTTCACCGATTTGAAAGTAAATGACTGGTGTAAGAAATATTGTGAAAACTCCCACTAGCCCATGTCTCGACCAATTCAATGCTTTAGGTTTGTGGGAAGTAGTGAAGGACTGTACACTTCAGGAGAAAGGAGATATTTGGAGGACACCCACAATGTCTTAGAGGCACCATACACACCTAGGTAGAACAACTGATGAACAACACATTTGACACAATGATACAACTAATGAACAACACATGTCACACAATGATACAACTGATCTTTTTGTGGTACGGTTTGTCAGTCTGTACAAAAATATACATGAGCTGTGTCTCCACAACGCCTTTGTAATTATTTTTTGTGCAGAGAAAATATCCATTGTATCACAACCGTTCTGCCACGTGTTGCACGTCAATTCAGCACCACTAGAGTCCGTGCAGAGCCGTAGAGAGCCTCACACAGTTTGTATGCTCATGTATATGCTCTGTCATTCTTTCAAGAAATCAACAACTTACCCTTTAATCTAATCATTTTTCCTTCCAAGTTATTTCTACATTTCTACAACCTTTTTAAACTGATTTTAAATGTATTATTAATCCTTTATTAATGGCTATTCATGGTGTACTTTTCAGTATTTTCCTTGCCCACATAATTGTTTGGATTTATAAATAATAATTGATTGGATTTATATAGAGCTTTTCCAGTGCTCATAGCACTTTACATAGTAGGGGGAAACTCACCTCATCCACCACCAATGTGAAGGACCCTTGTCTGACATCCCCTCCCCTCCCCTCCCCTCCCCTCCCCTCCCCTCCTCTCCTCTCCTCTCCTCTCCTCTCCTCTCCTCTCCTCTCCTCCTCCCAGGTGCAGCGCACCATAGCCAAGCAGATTCAGATGGTGAAGCAGATTGGTAAGGGTCGCTACGGGGAGGTGTGGATGGGCAAGTGGAGAGGAGAGAGGGTGGCCGTCAAAGTGTTCTTCACCACCGAAGAGGCCAGCTGGTTCAGAGAGACTGAGATTTACCAGACTGTCCTCATGAGACATGAGAACATACTGTGTAAGGAGAGAGAGTGTGTGTGTGTGTGTCTGTTGTGCGTGATATATACATATGATGTAATGCTATAATAGTGCTATCATGTTCCAAACATGAACGTTTGATAATGTTCTACAGTTCCATATCTCTCTACTTCCCCTGTGTCCATCAGGCTTCATAGCGGCTGACATCAAGGGCACAGGCTCATGGACCCAGCTCTACCTGATCACAGACTACCATGAGGGTGGCTCTCTGTACGACTACCTCAAGTCCACCACTCTGGACACCAAGGCCATGCTGCGGCTGGCCTACTCCTCAGTCTCAGGCCTCTGCCACCTCCACACAGAGATCTTTGGTACCCAGGGCAAGCCGGCCATCGCCCACAGAGACCTGAAGAGCAAGAACATCCTGGTAAAGAAGAATGGAGCCTGCTGCATCGCTGACCTGGGCCTGGCCGTCAAATTCATCAGGTAGGGAGGGAGCGTGTTAGTATGTGCGTGCATGTCGATTGATTGTCCTTCATAATTGATTAATTCGATTCAACCAAACTATTTGCATGAGAGCATCATAGTGTCACAACAGACAATATGTTGAAAAGGTGAAATACAAAAAGGAAAAAAGAACTAACATGGTCTCCCTCTGTCCTTCTCTCCCTCCATCACTATCTCTCCCTCTGTTCTTCTCTCCCTCATCACTATCTCTCCCTCTGTTATTCTCTCCCTCCATCACTATCTCTCCCTGTTCTTCTCTCCCTCCATCACTATCTCTCCCTCTGTTCTTCTCTCCCTCCATCACTATCTCTCCCTCTGTTCTTCACTCTATCCATCACTATCTCTCTCATCTAATCGAACATGGTCTCCCTCTCTTTCTCTCTCTTCCTCCCTCCATCCCTATCTTTCCTTTCTGCCATCCCAGTGACACCAACGAAGTGGATATCCCTCCCAACACCAGGGTGGGCACCAAGCGCTACATGCCCCCCGAGGTTCTGGACGAGAGCCTCAACAGGAACCACTTCCAGTCCTATATCATGGCCGACATGTACAGCTTCGGCCTCATCCTCTGGGAGATCGCCAGGCGCTGCGTCTCAGGAGGTAATGTAACCCAGTAGTTTCACCCTAGACACTGATCTCGGGTCAGTTTTGCATTTCCCCCACTTATGGTTGAGTTTAGGATTGGGGAAGGGGAAGCTGATCCTAGATCTGTACCTAGGGGAAACTGTCTCACAAGGTACTATAGCTCTCTCAGCAAACACACCGACTTTGGGCAAAATTCGATCAAATCCGCATTGTGGTATTTATGTGTTCCAGGTATTGTAGAGGAGTACCAGCTACCGTACCATGACCTGGTGCCCTCTGACCCCTCGTATGAGGACATGAGAGAGGTGGTCTGCATCAAGAGGTTACGACCTTCCTTCCCCAACCGCTGGACCAGCGACGAGGTAAGCAAGTCACACACACACAGTCACGTAAGCATGCACATACACAAGCATGTAAACACACCAACCATTCACAGTAGAGTGTGTAGTACACATACACACACACACACAAACACACAAACGTTGGTTTATCCAAACTCTAGAGCTGTGTTTTTCTGTGCCCCCTACAGTGCCTTAGGCAGATGGGCAAGTTGATGACGGAGTGTTGGGCCCACAACCCGGCCTCTCGCCTCACGGCGCTGCGCGTCAAGAAGACCCTGGCCAAAATGTCAGAGTCTCAAGATATTAAACTGTGACGGCGGGGAGGGACACTCCAGGCGTGGGGGAAACACGTCACCACGGACCGACAGCCAGCGCTCTGCTCCGCTCTACCCACAGTCCTCTGCTCCGTTGGGGGTCAGGAGGACCAGAAGCCAGCAGTGCACCGCAGAGAGCCTCACCCCGGGCCACGGTTACTCAGAGAGAAGGAGAGAACCGCCCGGAACCCCTGGAACTGTCATGATGAACTGCTTGTTTATATACTGAAGACCTGGGGCAGGTAGTGCCTTTTTAAAGCAACCTGCTAAGATCTCATTTGGTTGACTTGGACAAAGAGGACACAAGCCAAGTGGGTTTTATTTGTGCTTTCTGTGAAAGCAGCTCTAGTTTCGGAAGACGGGCCAGTGGTGGCCGGAGGAAGAGGGAGGTGGGGAACTGCAGGAGGAGGGTGGAGGGTGACCCCTTCAGGCGCATCACAGGATGACAGCAGGAGGAATCAGATGACAATCTGAAGCCATCATAATAACAGTGTTGATTTAGCTTTTTGGGGTGTATTTATTAGTGCAAACCGTAGAAAAACATTTTGCACCGGAATAGTTTTGCAACAAAAACAAGCATTTCTTATTCGACAATTTTAGGTTAGTCCCTCCCCATTTTAGCCAGTTCGCTTCTGTTTGGTTCCTAGTGAATACACACCCTGTTGTTGTCCAGTAGTTTACCAAGGTGTGTCTGGAGTAAAGGGGAGGTTTGTTCTTCACCGTAGGTACATTGTAAATTGTCAAGTACTGATCCACTGGGGACTCATTTGTAAAAGTTGCTTCATTTTTATGTACGCCACAAATAAAGATAATCAAATGATATCAGTTCAAATTCAAATTGTATCTGCAATAAAACATTTAGGTGAAGATGTCTTTGGTATTTATCATCTGATTTGACCCTACCAGGGACCCCATGCACATCACACAGGTACTTTAGTGACAAACATGGTTAGTTAAAGGGACAGTTCACCCTTAAGTCAGAATGTTGACTCCGTTTGACCTCAGACCATGAAAACAACCGATGTATATGAAAACACCAGATATATGAAAACGCCAGATATTGGGATGAACTGTCCCTTTAACCTTGGTATTTTTTTGTGTATTTTATTAGGATCCCCATTAGCTGTTGCGATAGCTACTCTTCCTGGGGTCCACGTGCAACATGAAATAATACAGAACATTAATAGACAAGAACAGAACTACATAAATATAAAACGTCACACAAAATATCCAGGTCAAATAAGGGAGAGACTCTGTGCTGTGTAGCTTAATCCGTTTTTTGAAACCAGGTTTGCTGTTCACATTTACATTTCATTTAGCAGACACTCTTATCAAGAGCAACTCACAGTAGTGAGAGCATACATTTTCATATTTGTTTCATACCCACAACCCTGGCATTGCAAGCGCCATGCTTTACCAACTGAGCTACATGGGACACTTGAGCAATCTGAGATGTAAGGGAGTTCCGTGCAGTCATGGCTCTATATAATAATGTGAAAAGACCCCTGGTGGCAAGACTGGTGGGTCAAGTGTGTGTCTCAGTGCTGTGTTTATGTTGATTGATTATGCAAACAATTTGGAATTTTCAACACATGAATGTTTCTTATAAAAACAAGAAGCGATGCGGTCAGTCTCTCCTCTACTTTTAGCCAAGAGAGACTGGCATGCATAGTATTGCTATTATCCCTCTGTATCAGTGAAGAGCAAGACGTGCCGCTCTGTTCTGGGCTAGCTGACCATATGACTGGGAAATAATCAAGATAATACAAAACTAGAGCCTGCAGGACTTGCTTTGTGGAGTGTGGTGTCAAAAAAGCAGAGCATCTCTTTATCACGGACAGACCTCTCCCCATCTTTACAACCATTGAATCAATATGTTTTGACCATGCCAGTTTACAATCCAAGGTACCATCAAGTAATGTAGTCTCCTCAACTTGCTCAAGAGCCACGCTATTCATGATCAGATTCAGCTGATGTCTAAAACTTAGGGAATTATTTGTACCAAATACAATGCTCTTAGTTTTAGAGATGTTCAGGACTAGTTTATCACTAGCCACCCATTATAAAACTGAATGCAACTCTTTGTGTAGGGTTGCAGGGATTTCACTAGCTGTGGTTGCTGACACGTATAGGGTTGAATCATCAGCAAACATGGACACACATGCATTGTATCTGGTCAAAGACAATTATTTTCAGAAGTTTGCTAAGAGTGCAGCAAGCTGATTGGTCGGCTGTTAGAACCAGTAAAGGGTGCTTTACCATTCTTGGGTAGCGGAATGACTTTGGCTTCCCTCCAGACTTATTCACCACTCATTTTGCCTCGTCCCTCTCAACCATACAGCTTTTCAATTCCTCATCAAGTCCACGGGGCCTAAACAGTTCCAACAGTCAGTTTCTTAATAAATTAGGTGCATGTTTATAAATAACTGGAATAAATAATTTCATAAATGCATCAAGTACAGTGTCTGGATGCTCCTCATTACACACATCAGACTAACAAATATCACTACAAAACGTTGTGTATGACCTCTTATACACTATTTTAGGCCCAGCCTTTGGAACTTTGTATTTTCTAGATATGGCCACTGTATTATGGTCAGTACATCCAATGGGTATGGTTACAGCTTTAGAGCAGAGTTCTGCAGCATTGGTAAAAAATATAATCAACACTGTTTGTACTGTGTGTAAACACCATGGTAAGTATTTTTAATAACCTGAACCAGATTACAGGCATTAGTTACAGTGAGCAGCTTCCTCTTGAGCGGACAGCTTGATGAAAGCCAGTCTATATTCAGGTCACCCAGAAAATAGACATCTCTGTTAACGTCACACACACATTATCAAGCATTGCACATATATTATCCAGATAAGGAATGCACTTGGTGGCCTATAGCAGCACCCCAAAAAGAAGAGGCTTTAGATGAGGCAGGTGAACCTGCAACCACAACACTTCAACAGCATTAGACTTTAGATCCTCTAAGCGTTACAGGAATATGGCTCTGAACATATTGTAATATTTTACACATTCGAAAGTCTCTCAGCCTATCACACAATGTTATGCAAATGAGTTGCTGTATGTGAGGATGCGGGAGGCATGCTGAGGGAGAGTTTTTGGGAAGGCGTTGTTGTGCTGCGGGTCAGTGCTGGGGTGCACTGTCTGTTCATCCAAATAAAATACAACTTGATTATTTCATGGGAAATCAGTGTCCTAGACTGTGTACTCTAGTCAACAAACAACGTGCGAGTTCAGTGGCCTTACAGGTTCGTTACAAATTGGCGACAGCGGTGGGATCAGCACGTCAACTAGCTAACAGCAACTTGCGAGCTTGGCTAACTTCAGCTGGTTAGCTGCGTGGGAAAATGGAGGGAGAAGTCGAACAACCCGGGAACAGCAATCAACAACCACCGACCGACCGACAGCCGGTGGTGGATCACCCGGGTGCCATGGACAGGCGGATTGACCGGCCGGTGTTCATGCCAGAATCTTTCGAGGGGAAAGAAGGCGAATGGACTGTTGGGATTGAACCATTTGAGTTAGCAGCGCAAGTGAATGGATGGCGCGCGGCAGATTGTTTGAACTTTCTCATGCTGTTGCTGAGGGGAAATGCGCAGAGATTTTGTAGTACTTTACCTCAGGATACCAAGAATGTTTACAACAGTGTGAAAGTGGCTTTGCAGAGGCATTTTGAGCCACCGGAACATGCTGACTGGAATCGTGCATTTCTTCAGGACAGAAAACGTAAAGTGGGTGTGTGCTTTTGTGACTTAGGGCATGATTTAAGCAGGCTAGCTTAAAAGGCTTTTCCAGATTATAGTGTGAGCACACGTGATTCGCTGGCAGGAGACCATTTTATTACACACATTGTGTGCAGTGATCTTCGTATGCACCTGCGCAAGGCAGTACCAAAAACGTTGGAAGAGGCAATTAGCATTGCTACAGAGCTTGATCAGATAAGGCAGCTAGAATTGCTGGAAAGCAAAGACACTGCACAATACAAAGTGAACATGTGTGGGACAAGCGAGTTTACTCTGCCTCCAGTTGGAGACAATGTCAGAGTTCCAAGAGTGATGTCGGAGTCATTGTGTGAGAGCATTGCACAATTACAGACCGAGGTGCAGTATCTGGCAGCGAGGCAGCCACATCAGAGGGAGACATACCAAAGCAGCAGAGCATTTCCAGGGTCTTCTACAGTAGCAATGGGAAGATACAGACCGGACCAGGGGAGAGGGAGATCTAGGTTACCCGGGAGCGACAAAGGATGACCTATGTCGACCAATGGCAGGGCCTGCTGGCACTGAGGTTGCACATTGCACATGAAAACTGTCCTTACATGGAAAAGGACAGCGCAGCATCGGCTTCAACTACATGCAGGTTCTGTGCAGATTACAGATGGTTAAAAGAAAACACTGTTAAAGATGCTTATCCACTTCCTACGATCGACTAGACCTTGGACTCACTTGCAGGTGCTCAGTGGTTTTCCACTTTAGAATTAGCCAGTGGTTACTGGCAAGTCGAGATGCACCTCGAGGATCGTTGCAAAACTGCTTTTGTGACAGAGGGCTTTTCAAATTCCAAGTCATGTCGTTTGGGTTGACACATGCTCCAAGCAGCTTCCAGCGTCTCATGGACCTGGTTTTGGCTGATTTACAGTGGACAACATGTTTGGTGTACTTAGACGACATCATAGTGTTTGGTCGTACATTCCAAGAGCAGGTGAAGCGTTTAAACAAGGTTTTCAGCAGATTGGAGCAGGACTTAAGGTGACGTCATCTAAGTGCCATTTGTTCAGGTCGCAGGTCGCAGGTCGAGCTACCTGGGACACATAATCTCGACTGAGGGAGTATCCACTGACCCCATGAAAACAGAGACAGTCAGGTCATGGCCTAGCCCCAAGTCACTGACAGAGTCAAGAAGCTTTATAGGCCTGGTGTCATACTACATGAGGTTGATAACAGATTTTGCAGCTATGGAGGAGCCTTCGTACAGATTGACAGATGAGGGGAAAATGTTTGATTAGAACGCAGCGTGTGAAGTGGCCTTTAATGAATTAAAGTCCAAGCTTACCACATCCCCCATAGTTGCTTTCCTGGACCAAAATCTAGATTTCATAATGACGCATGTGGCACAGGCATAGGGGCTGTGTCCTCTCCCAGAAACACATCAGGGCAGTCCTCTCCCAGAAACACATAGGGGCAGTCCTCTCCCAGAAACACATAGGGGCAGTCCTCTCCCAGAAACACATCAGGGCAGTCCTCTCCCAGAAACACATAGGGGCAGTCCTCTCCCAGAAACACATAGGGGCAGTCCTCTCCCAGAAACGCATAGGGGCAGTCCTCTCCCAGAAACACATCAGGGCAGTCCTCTCCCAGAAACACATAGGGGCTGTGTCCTCTCCCAGAAACACATAGGGGCAGTCCTCTCCCAGAAACACATAGGGGCAGTCCTCTCCCAGAAACGCATAGGGGCAGTCCTCTCCCAGAAACACATCAGGGCAGTCCTCTCCCAGAAACACATAGGGGCAGTCCTCTCCCAGAAACACATAGGGGCAGTCCTCTCCCAGAAACGCATAGGGGCAGTCCTCTCCCAGAAACACATAGGGGCTGTCCTCTCCCAGAAACACATAGGGGCAGTCCTCTCCCAGAAACACATAGGGGCTGTCCTCTCCCAGAAACACATAGGGGCTGTGTCCTCTCCCAGAAACACATAGGGGCAGTCCTCTCCCAGAAACGCATAGGGGCAGTCCTCTCCCAGAAACACATAGGGGCAGTCCTCTCCCAGAAACACATTGGGGCAGTCCTCTCCCAGAAACGCATAGGGGCAGTCCTCTCCCAGAAACACATTGGGGCAGTCCTCTCCCAGAAACACATAGGGGCTGTGTCCTCTCCCAGAAACGCATAGGGGCAGTCCTCTCCCAGAAACACATAGGGGCAGTCCTCTCCCAGAAACGCATAGGGGCAGTCCTCTCCCAGAAACACATAGGGGCTGTGTCCTCTCCCAGAAACGCATAGGGGCAGTCCTCTCCCAGAAACGCATAGGGGCAGTCCTCTCCCAGAAATGCATAGGGGCAGTCCTCTCCCAGAAACACATAGGGGCAGTCCTCTCCCAGAAACACATAGGGGCTGTCCTCTCCCAGAAACGCATAGGGGCAGTCCTCTCCCAGAAACACATAGGGGCAGTCCTCTCCCAGAAACACATAGGGGCAGTCCTCTCCCAGAAACACATAGGAGCAGTCCTCTCCCAGAAACACGAGGGTAGAGAGAGAGTAGTAGCACATGCCAGTCCTGTCAAAACAGGAGAGCAAGTATTCAACTACCAAGAAGGAGTTTCTTAAACATTTCAGACACTTTTTGCTGGGGAGGAAATGTCTACTGAGTACTGATCACAGCTTACTGAGGTGGCTGAGTAACTTCAAACAACCTGAGGGACAGTTGGCTAGATGATTAGAGAAACTGGATCAGTTTGACTGTGATATTGTCCACGGGCCAGGGAGACTGCACAGTAATGCAGATGACGTGTCACGCTGACACACACACAGACAGAGAGTGTAGACACAGCCGTCTCACAGGAGGCCACTGTCAATCTGAGAGCCATCGTAAACAAGCCTCAGGATGTCACTATTGAGCCTGTAGTTGGAGCTCAAACAAGCCAGGCAGGACCCAAAAATGCAGCTTTACTTCTGGAAGCACTGGATAGAGACCCAGTGGTCTCCCAGTTAAATAAATTGAAAAAATCAAATCAAATCAAATGTATTGGTCACATACACATGGTTAGCAGATGTTATTGCGAGTGTAGCGAAATGCTTGTGCTTCTAGTTCTGACAGTGCAGTAATATCTAGCAAGTACTATCTAACAGTTCCACAACAAATATCTAATACACACAAATCTAAGTAAAGGAATGGAATAAGAATATATAAACATATGGATGAGCAATGTCATTATCAGAGCGGCATAGGCTAAGATGCAATAGATAGTATAGAATACCGTATATACATATGAGATGGGTAATGCAAGATATGTAAACATTAGTATGATAGTATAGAATACAGTATATACATATGAGATGGGTAATGCAAGATATGTAAACATTATTATGATAGTATAGAATACAGTATATACATACGAGACGAGTAATACAAGATATGTAAACATTATTAAAGTGCCATTGTTAAAGTGACTAGTGTTCCAATAATTAAAGTGGCCAGTGATTTTCAAGTCTGGATGTAGGCAGCAGTCTCTCTGTGCTAGTGATGGCTGTTTAACAGTCGGATGGCCTTGAGATAGAAGCTGATTTTCAGTCTCTCTGTCCCAGCTTTGATGCACCTGTACTGACCTCGCCTTCTGGATGATAGTGAGGTGAACAGGCAGTGGCTCGGGTGGTAGTTGTCCTTGATTATCTCTTTGGCATTCCTGTGACATCGGGTGCTGTAGGTGTCCTGGAGGGCAGGTAGTTTGCCCCCGGTGATGCGTTGTACAGACCGCACCACCCTCTGGAGAGCCTTGCGGTTGCGGGCGGTGCAGTTGCCGTACCAGGCGGTGATACAGCCCGACTGGATGCTCTCAATTGTGCATCTGTAAAAGTTTGTGAGGGTTTTAGGTGACAGGCCAAATTTCTTCAGCCTCCTGAGGTTGAAGAGACGCTGTTGCGCCTTCTTCACCACACTGTCTGTGTGGGTGGACCATTTCAGTTTGTCAGAGGGTAGAGCAGAGCTCAGGCCTTTCAAACAAGTGTGGGGAGCATGTGAAGAATGGGGTTTTATTCCTTGAGAGTCAAAACTATGAGACAGATGACGCCATCTGGAGAGGGGTTGTACCAGATGGCTCGTACATGACATACTTACCTTTATCCACAATGACAGAACAGGAGGCCATTTAGGAGTTGAAAAACTCACCAGTAAAATCAGAGCAAGATTTTATTGGCCAGGCTGGCAGAGAGCCTTGAAGCAGTGGTGTAAGGGCTACGTGGCATGCGCTGCATACGAGTTACATCCTCAGCACCGCTCATTCCCAACTGTTTTGTTTTATGTAGATATACATTATACAGCCCCAACAGCACCCATGACAAGTTCTGTCACAGGCCGTCCTTTTGAGAGGATAGATGTAGTCTTAATGGGTCCGTTTACAGAGACGGGACGAGGTAAAAAACACATTATGGTAGCGTCAGATTACTTTATTAGGTGGTCAGAGGCATATGCCATACCCAATCAGGAAGCAGTAACAGTGGCCAAGAAACTGGTAGAGGAATTTGTGTTGAAGCTCTATCCATAGTGACCAGGGGGGCGTAATTTTCAATCTTCAATTTTTTTGAGAAATGTGCAATCTTTTACAAATGAACAAAACACGAACCACTGTGCAACCCACAATCAGATGGTTAAGTGGAAAGAATGAACAGAACTCTGATCAATATGCTGTCACTTGTTGTTGATGGCAATAAAATACATTGGAATGAGATACTCCCATACGTGATGATGGCATACAGGAGTAGTGTTCAATCTTCCACAGGGTTCACACCATACAGGGTGCTTTTTCGGTTATACTTGGATGTGTAGTGTCGGCGTTTGTTGTCGGCATGTCATGCCTAAGTTTGCTAATCTTGCCAATAAAAAAATATCATTAAAGTAGTTGGCAATATCAGTGCGTTTTGTGCTGAATGAGCATCTGATTTAATGAATGATGGAGCTTGCCTTTTTGCCCAAAATTTCATTTAAGGTGCTCCAAAGCTTTTTACTATCATTTATATATCTATCTCTTATCTTTGTTTCATACGATAGTTTCTTCCTTTTATTCAGTTTAGTCACGTGATTTCTCAATTTGCAGTACGTTTGCCAATCGGATGTGCAGCCAGACTTATTTGACATTGCCTTTGCCTCATCCCACTCAACCATACAATTTTTCAATTCCTCATCAATCCACAGGGATTTAACAGTTTTTACAGTCATTTTCTTAATGAGTGCATGCTTATTAGTAACTGTAATAAGCAATTTAATTAATTTGTCAAGTGCAGCGTCTGGTTGCTCCTCATTACACACCACAGACCAGCAAATATTCTTTACATCAACATAGGAATCACTACAAAACGTATTGTATGACCTCTTATACACTATATTAGGCCCATCCTTTGGAACTTTTGGTTTTCCTAGATATGGCTTCTATATTGTGATCACTACATCCGATAGATTTGGTTACTGCTTTAAAGCAAATTTCTGAAGAATTAGTAAAGATGTGATCAATACACGTTGATGATTTCATTCTTGTGCTGTTTGTAACTACCCTGGTAGATTGACTGATAACCTGAACCAGGTTGAAGGCACTGGTTACAGTTTGAAGCTTTTTCTTGAGTGGCCAGCTTGATGAAAGCCAGTCAATATTGAAATCACCCAAAAATATACCTCTCTGTTGATATCACATACGTACATTATCAAGCATTTCACACATATTATCCAGATACTGACTGTTAGCACCTGGTTGTCTAAGCAGCTTCCCCACAAGAATGTCCCCACGCTCTGGCAGCTTTCATGGCTGGGATAAGTTCTTTCCGCCTCCGGCGCACAGATTCCTAGTTATCCTCGTTAAGGAAGAAGTTTGTTACTCTCAAGTTCTTGGCTCTCTCCAGAACTGCCATCTTTACAGGCCCATATTATTATCCTTAAACCTTAGGAACGACCAATATCGGCCTGGGTCTGTCACCTGGTCTGGTTACAGGTTTTCCAGACCTGTGGGCACGCTCCACCTCAATCTTCCTCTGATCCATCTGCAGCTTTTCTGTGATCAGTTTTCTTACTTCCTCCTCAGACTCGGCCCAGTTCTCATGCGAAGACTGGTATGCCATCTACAACGATGTTATTTCTCCTGGATTATCCTGCTAGTCTGTTTTCCCAGTCACCTGTAATAATGATTCACAGACAGCAATGATGTCATCTCGCGTGGACTCACTCAATTATATTGCTCCAAGTCTCTTTCAAGACATCAAAAACCTCCTAAAGAAATGTGAAGCCATCGCTGGGTATCCTCCACTCTCTCTGTCTTTCTCTCTCTCTACTCTCTCTCTCTTTCTCTACACTCTCTCTCTTTCTTCTCTCTCCCTCATCTCTCTACACTATTTCTCCTCAGATTACAAGAGGAAGAGGGGACAGACATTTTGTGTCGATAACCTACAGTACCCCCCCCCCCCTCTCTATTATTCCAAGGTACTGTCATGGTAATAGAGTTTGAAATTGAGAATAGGTTGTTGTTGTTGAATTGTGTACAGAATGAGTGCCTGCCCTGCTTTCCCTCAGGGGCCTGTGCCTTATCGGGCCTGTAAAGAGATATGTTGATGAGACAGATTACGTATTTATTAATCAATGTACTAGGCTTAACATTCCCCCAATAAAACAGTTCCATTCTCCTGATGCCTTAACTGTGGTGGCTGATTTACTGATGCATGTTCAAGTCAAAAGCCAGACGCGTTTCAAATATTTGAGTGCAGAGTTCATACTTTAGTCAAATCTTGGCATTGTAATATGTTGCTGAACACAGTGCAATATGGCTTACTTCAATGACGTGTCTGGCATAATGTAACATAACTGTAGTACTGACTCTAGCTCTGGTCCATGGCGTTAGGTTCAGGGCGCAACCCTCCACTAGATCTGGACCAGAGCTAAACTAGCTCATGCAATAACATAAGACCACATCAGTACTCATTTTCAGCGTTGCTTATAAATATAATTTATTAACAGTCTTAAAAATTCTTTCTTACACTTTGTACAGAAACTGAAGAGAAGATGCAAGCGTTTCGGGAAAGTCGGCGGCGTCATGAAGCGTGACAAACTAGAGTGGACGACAACCTCACCACACTAACACAAATAATATAATTAATCATTTTAATCCAGATAAAATAAAATGCACTTACTAGCACAGCTCTATTGATATAATTTGTTAGTAAAGGATGCTAAGTTTGCATAGTAGACACAGCTTTTACCAAAAACAAAATAAACCAAACTGGTAAACATACAAACTAGTATCTAACTGTACTGCTTTTATATACTGTGTACCGAAACAGCCAAAAATTTATTTGACAGTGGTATTCTGTACATCATAAAACATTTACATACTTTATCTTCTAACGCAGGCTGCCACACTTACATCCCTGTGTTGTATATTTCACTGTTGAGGTCAACATGCACTCCTCTTTCTACATGAAAAATATCCCTTTTTAACTTTCAGCATTCACCATGTTGATGGGTGTTGGAACATATGGCCATATATGGCAATGTGGACAGTTTGAAACAGGCTGCAAGTGTGTGAGATCTTTTTCAAACTACGATACGCTGCGCCCCTGTAATCCCACGTATTCACGGTTCAGTTCGTTTATGAAACTGAAGAAAGTATTGGCTTTATTTGACCTTCCTGAAACTGTGTCTACGCTATAGCTAAACAGGCCTTCCACATCTACACCAACTGCTTAATATGTATCTTTGTCTTCCGTTCTAAAGAGTTGTTTTGAGCCCCACAATATGACATTGAAGAAGTGCACACTGTAATTATCGTAATACGATGTGGGACGGAATGTATTTATCTAACACCTATAGTGATATTGAATGTTGTATGTAGTCAGTTGCATGTATGTTATTCCATAGCCTGGTCCCAGATCTGTTTAAGCTAGCAAATCAACTCGTTGTCATGCTAAACTAGTTATTCTATGGTGAAGATTTTCTTCTTCTTCTTTGAAACCAAACTCAAACTCCTCTTTTGAATGACATCAAGTGAGATAATATAGGATAAAATGTAGAACGTAGCTAGTCAAATAGCCATATTCAACTATGTACCTGTATAAGTTGGGAAAATAAGGCAGTCCAACTTACTGCAACTGAAGCTTTTATGTCCACATTTCAACTGAAGCTTTTATGTAACTGAAGCGTTTATGTCCACATTTCAACTGAAGCTTTTATGTAACTGAAGCTTTTATGTCCACATTTCAACTGAAGCTTTTATGTAACTGAAGCTTTTATGTCCACATTTCAACTGAAGCTTTTGAGTAACTGAAGCTTTTATGTCCACATTTCAACTGAAGCTTTTATGTCCACATTTCAACTGAAGCTTTTATGTCCACATTTCAACTGAAGCTTTTATGTCCACATTTCAACTGAAGCTTTTATGTCCACATTTCATTGCATCTTTTCTCCATATTATTGTATTGGCTTCTCCTCTGCTCTGGTCTCAGATCAGTTTGATATGGCGTAACTCCAGTGCACAGAGCAGAAACAGGCAGTCCCACCCGCTCCAGGGTGAAGTTTCCCCTAGGTACAGATCTAGGATCAGCTTTGACTCTCCCAATCATTACCTTAACCATTGGTAGGGGAAATGCAAAACTGACCTATGATCAGCATTTACATTTACGTCACTTAGCAGACGCTCAATGTAGAAGAAGGATTCCTTTTATACTATTCTATCTAGGGGCAACTTCACCGTACTCCAGTCCCCCACCCACTTTATTCTCTATTAGTAAGACCCAGACATGCTTAACCTCAATAATACTCCACACATTTATCCCCAACAAAAGCGGCTAGTGCTCAAATGCACTGTTGTTCTGCAAAATAGGCAATTCCAAACAACAAATGCTAATGTTTTAACTAGCCCCCTCCCCACAGTTCTAACTGAAAATAAACCACAATACAAATGAATAATGATCAACAATAAAGCAATAGTATAATGCCATTAGAATGTATTTGTTATTCATGTATTTACACGGTTCAGACACAATTATAATATAGATGCTGTTATTTTTCCAAAGGCCACAGGATGGCGCTAGAGATCAACAAAACCACAACGACACAACTTCGACAAAAGGGTAGTAAGCCGCAAGAGTTTCTTCACCACACCTTGAATCCTGAAATTAAAATCCTGAATAAAACATTTTTGGAAATCAACACAAGCGAAATGTAATCAACAGAACCAACGCATGGTGGGGCGGATAAAATTGACTGTATTCGGTTCTCCATATCGCATAACTACATTATTCCAAAGACTCCACTTCCATACTTGTCCCTTTTTGCTCCCTGTCTGTCTCGCTTTGACTGAGCGACAGTCACTGAGTAGCCTACATACGTAAGTAAAGTCCGAAGTAGGAAATCATCCACATATATGGACAGCAGAATAGACCGTTTCCTAGGAAACTGTATAAAGAAAAGCAGACTGTACCAAGGAACGCACAGCCAAGGCTAACAATGGGATCTCCAGGATTTTTTTTCTCTTTCTGTTGTCCCCAAAATACAAAATAATCACAGCGAAGAGAATGACTTGGACACATCAACAACAACGTCTTTTTTCTCACTCATTTCTCCCACCGACACGTGTTTTATGTCCCGACCGTTGTCATGGGTAACAGTCAGGACATTGTCTGTCTGTCCGTCGGTCTGTTTGTGTCTCAGACCCACTCAGATTGTCCCTGGTCCAGTCCGCGTGTGTCAGTGCTCTGTTGTCATGGGACCAGGCTGTCGTGGCGACCCATCTCCTCCAGCACGGCAGCCAGTCTGTTGAGATTCCCGTCTGGGAAGTGTTGGGCCTCCCACAGGTCCAAGATCACCCCCGTGGGACTGGACTTGGTGGCAAAATAGTTCAGATACCTGAGAGACAACGAGAGACACCTTTTGTGGTAAAAAAAAAACAGGGTCGCATTCATGTACAACACTCCATAATGCAGCCATCTTTAGAACAGTTCTCTCTCCCCCTCTCATCTTAAGGATAAGGATGCTCCAGCTTAGACGTTAACTAACTTAAGCAGCCTCTGCCTTTCCCCCCCAGTGCACAGTCAGAGAGGAGGGGTGAGAGGCTTAAAATCAAATCAAATTGTATTTGTCACATGCACCGAAAACAACAGGTGTAGACCTTACAGTGAAATGCTTACTTACAAGCCCATAACCAACAAGGCAGTATATAAAAAAAGAAGGGTTAAGTAAAACATATTTTTAACAAAGAAATATAAAAAAAAGCAAATAATTAAAGAGCAGCAGTAAAATTAAATAACAGTAGGGAGGCTATATACAGGGGGTACCGGTACAGAGTCAATGTGCGGGGGCACCGGCTTGATTTGAGGACCCCGCTGCTGCCCTCTCTCCCTCTCTCCCTTCCTCATCTTCTGTTGCTCGCTTGTCTCACTCTCTCCATCCACTTGTGTGTCAGCTGTCTCCATCTAAAAAGTATCTTGGTGATAAACATGGCTCTATGTCTGAAGTCTTGCTAACCACTGCTTCAAAATCGGATGAACCCACTTGAAGATAGTCATAGCTAGCCTACCTAGGCAAGGGTCACCACAATTATGGATGGGGGGGTAGGTGGTGAGGATGTGACATCATTGTGGGTATTTATGAGGTGGTGGTGTGCAAGGGTGTAGGGTGAAGTTGCCCCTAGACACTGATCTGAGGTCAGTTTTGCATTTCCCCCACTAAGCCTCCTGTAGCTCAGTTGGTAGAGCATGGTGCTTGCAACGCCAGGGTTGTGGGTTCGATTCCCACGGGGGGGCCAGTATGAAAAATGTATGCACTCACTAACTGTAAGTCGCTCTGGATAATAGCGTCTGCTAAATGACTAAAATGTAATGGTTAAGGTTGGGATTGGGGGAGGGGAAGCTGATCCTAGATCTGTCACTAGGGGAAACTTCACCCCGGTGCTGTATGTACGTACAGTGCCTTCAGAAAGTATTCATACCCCTTGACTTATTCCACATTATGTTGCGTTACAGCCTAAATTGAAATGTAGTGAGAATGAAATACAGAAATATCTAATTTACATAAGTATTCACACCCCTGAGCCAATACATGTTAGAATCACCTTTGGCAGCGATTACAGCTGTGAGTCTATCTCTAAGAGCGTTGCACACCTAGATTGTACAATATTTGCACGTCATTCTTTTTTAAATTCTACAAGCTCTGTCGAGTTGTTGATCATTTTTAGACAGACATTTTCAAGTCTTGCCATAGATTTTCAAGCCAATTTAAGTCAAAACTGTAACTAGGCCACTCAGGAACATTCAATGTCGTCTTGGTAAACAGCTCCAGTGTATATTTGGCCTTATGTTTTAGGTTATTGTCCTGGTGAAAGGTGAATTTGTCTCCCAGTGTCTGTTGGAAAGCAGACTGAACCAGGTTTTCCTCTAGGATTTTGCCTGTGCTTAGCTCTATTCCATTTCCTTTAATCCTAAAAAACTCCCTAGTCCTTGCCGATGACAAGCGTACCCATAACATGATGCAGCCACCACCATGCTTAAAAATATGAAGAGTGGTACTCAGCGATGTGTTGTGTTGGATTTGCCCCAAACATAACGCTTCGTATTCAGGACAATTTTACTTTAGTGCCTTATTGTAAACAGGATGCATGTTTTGGAATATTTTTTACTCTGTACAGGCTTCCTTCTTTTCACTATCATTTAGGTTAGTATTGTGGAGTAACTACAATGTTATTGATCCATCCTCAGTTTTCTCCTGTATCTTTGTAGTCACTGGGTGTATTGATACACCATCCAAAGTTTAATTCATAACTTGCTCAAAAGGATATTCAATGTCTGCCTTCTTTATTTTTACCCATCTACCTATAGGCGCCGTTCTTTGCGAGGCATTGGAAAACCTCCCTGGTCTTTGTGGTTGAATCTGTGTTTGAAATTCACTGTTAAGACTGAAGGACCTTACAGATAATTGTATGTGTGGGGTACATAGATGAGGTAGTCATTCAAAAATCATGTTAAACATATTTTTGCACACAGAGTGCATGCAACTTGTGATTTGTTTTACTCCTGAACATATTTAGGCTTGCCATAACAAAGGGGTTGAATACTTATTGACTCAAGACATTTCAGCTTTTCATTTTTAATTCATTTGTAAACATTTTGAAAAATGTCCACGTTGACATTATGGGGTAAAGTAGGCCAGTGACAAAATCTAAATTTAATTTCAGGCTGCAACACAACAAAATGTGGAATAAGTCAAGGGGTATGAATACTTTCTCAAGGCACTGTGTGTGCTGGGGTGTTCCCTCTGACCTGTCCAGGTTGAGTTTGTGGGCCAGCATCCTCCAGTCATTGGAGCCTCTGGTCTGGGGCGCATCAAGGCTGCCACAGAGCTTCTGTCTGATGGAGAGAGGGATACGGAAGGCGTTGAGCCCCACCAGGGTGGTGATGTTGCTGGCCGGGTCCATGAGAGACGTGTCGATGTTCTGGGTGTCCTGAGATGGAGAACAGACAGACAAAGACTCCAGTGTTAGCTGTGTGATGACAGGGCTGGGGGGGGGGGGGGGGGGGGGTTGGTTCTTCTATCCTTGTGGGGACCTAACATCCCCAAAAGTCCCCACAAGGATAGTAAAACAAGGAAAATTCTCCCTCGTGGGGACATTTCCCATGTCCCCATGAGGACAAAGGCTATTTTAAGCTTAGGGGTTAGATTTAGGGTTACAATTATGGTTTACTGGTTATCTTTAGGGTTAGGGTTAGGAGTTAGGAGTTAGGGTTAAGGTTAGGGTTAGGAGTTAGGGTTAGGGGTTAGGGTTAGGGGAAAATAAGATTTTGAAGTACATTTTAGGTCCCCATGAGGATAGAAGAACAAAACGAGGGTGTGTGTTTCAAGTTTTATTCGTCGTATGTACGGGATACACACTACATTGACATTTTTAGTCATTTAGCAGACACTCTTATCCAGATCGACTTACAGTAGTGCTTTTTTCCCATACTGGTCCCTCGTGGGAATCAGACCCACAACCCTGGAGTTGCAAGCGCCATACTCTACCAACTGAGCCACAAAGGACCAAATCGGTATATACACTACCAGTCAAAAGTTTGGACACACCTACTCATTCAAGGGTTTTTCTTTATTTTTACATTGTAGAATAATAGTGAAGATATCAAAACTTTGAAATAACATATGGAATCATGTAGTAACCAAAAAAGTGTTAAACAAATCAAAATATATTTTATATTTGAGATTCTTCAAATAGCCACCCTTTGCCTTGATGACAGCTTTGCACACTCTTGGCATTCTCTCAACCAGCTTCATGAGGTAGGGGGGGGTATACAGAAGATAGCCCTATTTGGTAAAAGACCAAGTCCATATTATAGCAAGAACAGCTCAAATAAGCAAAGAGAAACGACAGTCCATCATTACTTTAAGACATGAAGGTCAGTCAACACGGAAAATTCTCAAGAACTTAACATTTCTTCAAGTGCAGTCACAAAAACCATCAAGCGCTATGATGAAACTGGCTTTGATGAGGACCGCCACAGGAATGGAAGACCCAGAGTTACCTCTGCTGTAGAGGATAAGTTCATTAGAGTTACCAGCCTCAGAAATTGCAGCCCAAATAAATGCTTCACAGAGTTCAAGTCACAGACACATCTCAACATTAACTGTTCAGAGGGGACTGTGTAAATCAGGCCTTCATGGTCGAATTGCTGCAAAGAAACCACTACTAACGGACACCAATAAGTAGAAGAGACCTGCTTGGGAAAAGCAGCCAACAAGTGCTCAGCATATGTGGGAACTCCTTCAAGACTGTTTGAAAAGCATTCCAGGTGAAACTGGTTAAGAGAATACCAAGAGTGTGCAAAGCTGTCATCGAGGCAAAGGGTGGCTATTTGAAGAATCTCAAATATAAAATATATTTTGATTTGTTTAACTTTTTTTTGGTTACTACATGATTCCATATGTGTTATTTCATAGTTTTGATGTCTTCACTAATATTCTACAATGTAGAAAATAGTAAAAATAAATAAAAACCCTTGAATGAGTAGGTATGTCCAAACTTTTGACTGGTAGTGTTTATCGTCCAACGAAATGCTTACTTGTTCCTTCTCGACAATGCAACAACAATAAGAAATTAAAGCTGCAAGCAGCGTTGCCGGGATTCAGCTGTGTGCCAACTGTGCAAACATCAGGACAAATTGGACACACTGCCCTAGGATGAATTACTTATTTACTATTTACCACGCTTGCCAAATATCAGAACTAAAAATCAAACTGATTATGCAATGTTATTTGCTTTTGATGTATTTTGGACCATTTTCAATGATGTTGACTACATTAAATGTCATCTCCAGAACTGTTGAACAAGATTTGGTACACTATATATATACAAAAGTATGTATGTGGACAGCCCTAAAATTAGTTCAAATTAGTGAATTTGGCTATTTCAGCCACTCCCGTTGCAGACAGATGTATAAAATCGAGCACACAGCCATGCAATCTCCATAGAATACATTGGCAGTAGAATGGCCAGTACTGAAGATCTCTGTGACTTTCAATGTGGCACCGTCATAGGATGCCACCTTTCCAACAAGTCAGTTCGTCAAATTTCTGCCCTGCTAGAGCTGCCCCGGTCAACTGGAAATGCTGTTATTGTGAAGTGGAAACATCTAGGAGCAACAACGGCTCAGCCACGAAGTGGTAGGCCACACAAGCTCACAGAACGAGACCACTGAGTGCTGTCCTTGGTTGCAGCACTCACTACAGCGTTCCAAACTGCCTCTGGAAGCAACGTCAGCACAAGAACTGTTCGTCGGGGGTTTCCATGGCCGAGCAGCCGCACACAAGCCTAAGATCACCATGTGCAATGCCAAGCGTCCGCTGGAGTGGTGTGAAGCTCGCCGCCATTGGACGTTGGAGCAGTGGAAACGCGTTCTCCGGAGTGATGAATCATGCTTCACCATCTGGCAGTCCAATGGACGAATCTGGGTTTGGCGGATGCCAGGAGAACACTACCTGCCCCAATGCATGGTGCTACCTGTAAAGTTTGGTGGAGGAGGAATAATGGTCTGGGGCTGTTTTTCATGATTTGGGCTTGGCCCCTTAGTTCCAGTGAAGGGAAATCTTAATGCTACAGCAATGACATTCTAGACGATTCTGTACTTCCAACATTGTGGCAACAGTTTGGGGAAGGCCCTTTCCTGTTTCAACATGACAATACCAGTGCACAAAGCGAGGTCCATACAGAAATGGTTTGTCAAGATCGGTGTGGAAGATCTTGACTGGTATGCACAGAGCCCTGACCTCAACCCCATCGAACACCTTTGGGATGAATTGGAATGTCGACTGCGAGCCAGGCCTAATCGCCCAACATCAGTGCCCGACCTCACTAATGCTCGTGGCTGAATGGAAGCAAGTCCCCGCAGCAATGTTTCATAACAGTGGAAAGCCTTCCCAGAATAGTGGAGGCTGTTATAGCAGCAAAGGGGGGGACCAACTCCATATTAATGCCCATTATTTTGGAATGAGATGTTCGACGAGCAGGTGTCCACATACTTTTGGTCATGTGGTGTATGTAGCATCTATGAATGCATATCTTCAAACGCATTTTACAAAACTTTAGCTGAAACAATATGGCCGCTATGAGCCAATGAGCTCGCATGAATGTTTTTTCCTGTCCAACAGCGCCACAATGTGACTACCTCAACCATATTTTACATGTTAGCTAGACTCATATCCTAGAGCATGTGTCAAATTTCATCACTCAGATTCAGACAGATCAAGAGATATAAAAATGTGCCTGTTATATCGCCACCGTGTGGTCGATATGAATGTGCTTACATATGTTTAGCCTGTACAGTGTTTGGAACACGTGTAACAAGTTCAGTTATAATACGAATATCTGTGACTGATTTATATGCATTTATGTGACAGACCACGCCCACGTGAATGTTTATTGGTCAGTTATAGCCATGGTGTTTGACGTACTAGCCTGGATTATACTGCATTTACAGACCTTGGTCCATAGATTCCATATAACAAGTTTTGCAAAGATTGGTTATTCGGTGCCAGAAAAGTAGCATTTTAAGTGTTTTTCACAAAATTCGAAATAGCGGAATTTATAAGTTCTTGAGGCAAATTTGTTCCGTGTGAGGAGAGGGACCTATGGACTGAATTTCATGACTTTAGATCACACGGGGTGCATGGCTGACCTTTCAAAGTTTGCATTTCCAATCGCTTGTTATCCCGCCACCATGTGGCCAATTTGCATATATTTTTGCATGGGAGGGTGTGGCCCTTGGGCCTTTACCAAGTTGCACAGTCCTGGGCCTTTTCATCTCATGGAAACATAATAATGATGAACGGGAAAAAATAAAACAGGGCTTCGGCAGCTTCTCTGCTTCAAACCTCTAATGATAAAAGATACGAATACGAACGTAAAGTAAATGGTAGTAGAATAGAATAAACATTTTAGCATTTAATACAGGAAGGAACAATGTATAGCCCAATATTTAAACATGTATCAGAGAAAGGGGGGATTGGGGGGCAAGTGTTTTAAATTGTGCAGTATTAGCAATAGTACATCTGGTAGCAGCAGTTGTGACGTGTATGTAACATGAACCATACGTAAAAATGTATGCACACATGACTGTAAGTGGCTTTGGATAAATGCGTCTGCTAAATGGCATATTATATTATTATATGAATGTATGTGTGTGTATGTCTGTGGGTGTGTGTGTGTGTGTGTGTGTGTGCGTGCGTGCGTGTGTGCGTATGTCTGTGGGTGGGTGAGTGTGCTGGCTGACACTGTACACAAACAGCAGGTGAATAGAAACCCCCCAGAGCGAGCATTTCAAAGCAGGGAATAATAAATATGCTAAATCGCTACCCTTGAGAACATGCTAGGGGAAATGCTTTGCAGCAGCATTTGGTTTAGTCTCTCCTCCTCAAACATCGGTTCCTGTCCAAAAATGGTGCCTGTTCTCCATTGAAACCTCTTTATACTGCATCTGGCTGTTGTTCTCTCTCTCACACTTACAAGTACACACACACCATTGCATGTCTCACTGGGAGGGATTGTCCCAGTTGGCCACTCTGCCCGATTATAAATGCTTTTCCTGATGAATTCCAATAAACAAAGAGAACCCACCCCATAGCTGCCATAACAGCAATTCTACAAAAAAAAGAAAACGGCTAATTAATATGAAATGGAAAATAAAACACTGTTGTCTACTTAGTCCTTAGCGAAACAGCACTTCTTACGCCGTCTGAAAGGCAAGCAGATTGATCAAAATAGCTTTGTTTGATACCCAGCCTGGACCACACAAGGGCTTTTACACACGTACATGTCTACATACACCACAGGCAGACAGACACCAGCACTACAAGAGGGAAGTCAACAGCAGTCCCTCATGGCCCTGGACAATATGGATCAAAGCCTTTCTCAACTCTGCTAACAACCCCCTCTATATGATCCTGGCCCAAACCTCCCTGACCAATATCTACAGTGCTATGAAAAAGTATTTGCCGCCTTTCTAAATTCTCTACTTTTGCATATTTTTGATACTGAATGTTATCAGATCTTCAAACAAAAACCTAAAATTAGATAAAGGGAACCTGAGTGAACAAATAACACAACAATGATATACTTATTTCATTGATTTCATAAACAAAGTTATGCAACATCCAATGCCCCTGTGTGATAAAGTAATTGCCCCCTTACACTCAATAACTGGTTGTGCCACCTTTAGCTGCAATGACTCCAACCAAATGCTTCCTGTAGTTGTTGATCAGTCTCATGTCGCTGTGGAGGAATTTTGGCCCACTCTTCCATGCAGAAGTGCTTTAACTCAGCGACATTTGTGGGTTTTCAAGCATGAACTGCTCGTTTCAAGTCCTGCCACAACATCTCAATTGGGATTATATCTGGACTTTGACTGAGCCATTCCACAACTCCAAATGTTGCTTTTAAAAATAGAGAAAATCAGAAAGGGGGCAAAACTTTCACGGTCCTGTACATCCAACCCCCCCAGTCACACTAACAGGCCCACAGACATAGATATTCAGCGCGTTGATGAATATACCCTCATCAACATATCAACCGTTGTCTCCCTACAGGTGGTGTCTGCTTCTATGCTAGTACTTAGACTGACAACCCATATGAAAAAAATACTATAGTATACTATGGTCTAAATACTGTAGTATTACCATATTTATATACTATAGTATACTATGGTCTAAATACTGTAGTATTACCATATTTATATACTATAGTATACTATGGTCTAAATACTGTAGTATTACCATATTTATATACTATAGTATTCACTGTAGTGTTTTTGAGGACATGACTGTAATATGACTGTAGGGCGGCGAGTAGCCTAGCGGTTAGAGATCTTTGACATATCATTTGGGGCTTTCTCCTAGAGGAAACCTACTGGGCAAATACTATTAGCAAATTTTCCATAACCTGTAGAAAGGTAGGACTGGAGTCTGAACGGATAGTTCAGAGCTTCAGCTCTTTTCTATAACCTATAGGGAACACAATATATGGTCTATACTTGGCATGTAGGTTTCTCACTCATGAGTGGCACAAATTGGGATATGGGGGATGGGAATGGGTGGAGCATATGCAAATTAAATAATGTAGTATTACTATAGTTTTAAAAAACGTAGTGTTTTTGCAGACATTACTGTAGTATTTAATATCGTATTTGACAATTCTATAGTATGTACTACATGGTCGAGGAATACTACAGTGTGGAGTATAGTATTCTCCAGTACACTACAACATTCTTCAGTAAGCAGTACATGATCAAGGGCTACTACAGTGTGGAGTATAGTAATTTACAGTATACTAAAAAATTATATAGTAAGTACTACACATGATTGAGGGATACTACAGAGCGTAGCACAGTATTCTACAGTATACTACAGTTTACCACAGAATACTATAGAATTCTAATAGTACAGTGGCTTGCGAAAGTATTCACCCCCCTTGGCATTTGTCCTATTGTGTTGCCTTACAACCTGGAATTAAAATGGATGTTTGGGGGGGGGGTTTGTATCATTTGATTTACACAACATGCCTACATCTTTGAAGATGCAAAATATTTTTTCTTGTGAAACAAACAAGAAATAAGACAAAAAAACTGAAAACTTGAGCGTGCATAACTATTCACCTTTTGCAGCAATTACAGCTTCAGGTCTCTTGGGGTATGTCTCTATATGCTTGGCACATCTAGCCACTGGGATTTTTGCCCATTCTTCAAGGCAAAACTGCTCCAGCTCCTTCAAGTTGGATGGGTTCCGCTGGTGTACAGTAATCTTTAAGTCATACCACAGAGTGTGGTATGGAGATGACAATATTACCCAGAGTGTGGTATGGAGATGACAATATTACCCAGAGTGTGGTATGGAGATGACAATATTACCCAGATTGTGGTATACAAACCTGGGTTCAAATACAGTTTTAAAATATCTCAAATACTTCAGCTGGGCTTGATTGAGCTTGCCTGGTGCAATGGAACCAACCTAGTCGCAAGCAAACGAGGAAACTCGGCTCATCCGGCACTCCAGGCAGGCTAAAGCAAACGCTTAATATAGTATTCAAAATATTTGAAATAATATTTGGACCTAGGTCCGGAGTGTAGTCAGAGCTGGGTTTTACCTCAGAAGGTCATTTTACATTTTAGTCATTTAGCAGACGCTCTTAACCAGAGCGACTTACAGTTAGTGAGTGCATACATTTTTCATACTGTGTAGTCAGAGCTGGGATTTACCTCAGAAGGTCAGAGTGAGCTATAGTCAGATCGTGCACCCCTAATGGCAACCTATATAGTGCACTACTTTTGATCAGAGCCCTGGTCAAAAGAAGTGCACTATATATGAAATAGGGTGCCATTTGAGTCACACCCACAGAGTGTACAGTGTATCCAGTAAAAAAGGTGGTGTGAGGTTTGAGTCTCACCTCAGACAAAGTGCTGCTGAGCTGAAATATCTGCCCCTCCCCCTCTACTTGGCGTACACACAGCTTACAGCTGAGCTCTGTGGTGCTGGAGCTGAACCGCTCCAGGGTGAAGGTGCAGTGAAGGGTCCGCTGGCAGCCACTCCACACCTGGTAGAAGGGGATCTCCTACACACACACACACACACCATTTCTTCACTACATATTGCATGTACATGGTCATTTCCAATCACTGAAAAATATTTATCGCCATACCAGTCGAGCAGACCAATAAAGGTGTGCATGGTCTATGACAACTTTAACGTTTTCACCATGAGCTCACCTGGTACTTGGCGAGCAGCTTGCTCTTCCACTGTCCGTGGGGGACGTCGTGGACAGAGAGACGCAGGTTGTGGGTGCTGTCCTTGAAGTTCAGGGTCTTTGGTTCATCCAACAGCTTCCCTCCCATCTGGGTCTCCATCTGAAGGACTTCCTACAGCAGCAAAGACAATAACACAATGAAGTACCTCCTACAGCAGCAAAGACAAGAACACAATGTACAACTTGACTTACATTTGACTTTTGGCTGAACTTTTGACTGAACTTCTGTCCATTACGATACTGGATGCATAAGCCTAAGGCTGTGTGAGGCTAGTGCAAACCAGCAGACGGGTGAAGAGTCATTGTATTAGTGTACAGTGAGCTCCAAAAGTATTGGGACAGTGATATTTTTTGTGGTTTTGGCTCTGTACTCCAGCACTTTGAATTTGAAATGATACAATGACCATCAGGTTAAAGTGCAGACTGTCATCTTTAAGTTGGAGGGTATTTTCATCCTTATCGGGAACCGTTTAGAAATTACAGCACTTTCCATACATAGTCCTCCCATTTTAAAGGGACCAAAGGTATTGGGACAAATTCACTTATATGTGCATTAAATAAGTCAAAAGTTCAGTATTTGTTCCCATATTCCTAGCACGCAATGATTACATCAAGCTTGTGACTCTACAAACTTGTTGGATGCATTTGCTGTTTGTTTTGGTTGTGTTTCAGATTATTTTGTGCCCAATAGAAATTAATGGTAAAGAATGTATTGTGTCATTTTGGAGTCACTTTTGTTGTAAATAAGAATAGAATATGTTTCTAAACACTTCTATATTAATGTGAATGATGCCATGATTACGGAAAATCCTGAATGAACCGTGAATGATGATTAGTGAGAAAGTTACAGGACATAAATATCATAGCTCCCCCCAAAACATGCTAACCTCTGCTGTTATTGTAATGGTCAGAGGTTAGCATGTCTTGGGGGTATTATACAGTATTTGTGCGACTAACTTTCACAAACGTTTCAATTTTGCTTTTATAGGGCCCGTCCCTAATGGCACCCTATTCCCTATATAGCACACTACTTTTGACTAGGGCCCATAGGGATCTGGTCAAAAGTAGTGCACTAGTATATAGGGAATAGGGCATCATTTGGGACACATGCATTGTCTATATTAACTAAGCTGGTGTAAAAGAAGGGTTATGTCACGGTTTCGGCCGAGGCTGCCTCTCTCCCTTGTTCGGGCAGGCTTCGGCGTTCGTCGTCTCCGGAATTCTAGCTGCCACCGATCGATGTTTCATGTTCGTTTGCTTTTGTCTGTTTGTTTCATCACCTGTTTCTGTTTTGTAGTAATTAGTGTCCTATAAGTTTCTCGTTGTGTTTGTCTTGTGTTGTGTGTGATTGTTACCGTCAGTTTGTGTATTGCTCGGTTGAGCGTTATTTCTCCACTGTTTGCTGGAGCGTTACGTTGCACTTGTATTGTGCACTTATTCATTTTGTCGCACCTGTGTGTGCGCATTGTCTTTCGCCTTCGTGCGTATTTTGCTGTCAGGCTTATTTTGTCCTGTTGCCTGTGTTTAGGCAGTAATACAGCCTTTTGGAATATCAGTCTGCTTCCTGCGTTTGATTCCTACACAACACCTACAACACGACCTGACAGGTTAAAAAATGTCAAAAATAGACTGCATATAGCTCAGTTGGTCCCGTGTAGCTCAGTTGGTGGAACATGGCGCTTGCAACGCTAGGGTTGTGGGTTCGATTCCCACGGGGGGCCAGTATGAAAAAAAAATATGCATGCACTCACTAACTGTAAAGTCGCTCTGGATAAGAGCGTCTGCTAAATGACTAAAATGTAAATGTGAAATATACTGTACAGCAATTGCTTTCTTGATGTTTCGTACTGTACATGATCATTATTAGCATGTCACCCCATCCTTCAACAACTACTGCTATATAAGAATATCAATCGACTCCTCCTCCTCCTCCAACACACCAACTAGGAAATTCCCTTTGAAAGCAAGACCAATTAAAGTTACTTTGACATATCATTAAAACACCAACGTCCCATTTTGTTTTCAAACTCTCCTCCCTTGAAATGTTAACTTGAGTGTGTGGTGGCGGGTGAATGTGGGAGAGAGAATTGCTTAAAAAGTGAGTGAGTGTGAGTGAATGAGTGGGGTGGACAGACAAGCGAAAGAGAGCATGACTTCATTGGTGTGCATGACTTCAGTCCCCTGTAGCTCAGTTGGTAGAGCATTGCGCTTGCAACGCTAGCGTTGTGGGTTCGTTTCCCACGGGGGGCCAGTATGAAAAAATGTATGCACTCACTAACTGTAAGTCGCTCTGGATAAGAGCGTCTGCTAAAATGACTAAAATGTAAAAAAAAAAAAAGTAAAATATGTGCGATGTGTACGGCGTCCATATTAGCATTCCCAAGGAGACCCAAGGAGTCAGTGTCTAGGGCTGTCTTAATTCCTACCCAGTGTTTCATACCCCCATTACCTTGAGTGCGTCCTGGGTGTCGTCCAGACAGTAGACTCTAATGTGGTACTCCAGGGTGGTGCTGGACACGGGGCCGAAGATGGCCAGTTTGAGGCGCTTGGCGGCAGCCTTGCTGACAGACTGGCCCACCAGGCAGTAGGTCCCCAGGGTCTCTGTCAGTAGGTGACACGCCTCCTCATCCAACTGGATGTAGCAGGGTGTGGTGAAGTTCTCCTCCCCGACCACTACCACGTCCTGAAGAGGAGGAGTTAGTTATTGTATGATGAGAGACTGAGCATAGTGCATTCCCCTGATAGAGACCCCTTGTCCATATGGCATGGTGTGTGTGTGTGTGTTCAAACAGCACACACTGCCCAAGTCTAACCTCTCCTCTAAGTCTAACCTCTCCTCTAAGTCTAACCTCTCCTCTAAGTCTAACCTCTCCTCTAAGTCTAACCTCTCCTCCAAGTCTAACCGCTCCTCTAAGTCTAACCTCTCCTTTAAGTCTAACCTCTCCTTTAAGTCTAACCTCTCCTTTAAGTCTAACCTCTCCTTTAAGTCTAACCTCTCCTTTAAGTCTCCTCTTCCTTGTTCCAGAACCCTGGTTTACTGTGCTACTCTACCTTCTATTATCCTCATCCTGATGACTACAGTACACCAGACACACACTAGCATTCATTTTCCTGTTATTATGAGGGGAGAAAAACAACAACATTTTAAAAGCCTTTGCAGTAAGCTTGGCTGTTAAACAGTATAATAGCAGCATTAAAGCTGGTCATTAGCCTATTTAATAGGACCTCAGAGACAGCACTAGCCATGTAATGAGAGAATAGCAAGGCAATGTGGGTGGGTACAGCATTGTATTGAAGGCTGGATGACTGTTTACTTCCATTTAGCCTACAATTAACCAATGGGTTGAAAGCATGGATATGTACAGTCGTGGTCAAAAGTTTTGAGAATGAAAGTATTGGTCTTCACAAAGTTTGCTGCTTCAGTGTTTTTAGATATTTTTGTCAGATGTTACTATGGTATACTGAAGTATAATTACAAGCATTCCATAAGTGTCAAAGGCTTTTATTGACAATTACATTAAGTTTATGCAAAGAGTCTTTTTTTTCAAGACCTCTGCAATCCGCCTTGGCATGCTGTCAATTAACTTCTGGGCCACATCCTGACTGATGGCAGCCCATTCTTGCATAATCAATGCTTGGAGTTTGTCAGAATTTGTGGATTTTTGTTTGTCCACCGGCCTCTTGAGGATTGACCACAAGTTCTCAATGCGATTAAGGTATGGGGAGTTTCCTGGCCATGGACCCAAAATGTCGATGTTTTATTCCCCGAGCCACTTAGTTATCACTTTTGCCTTATGGCAAGGTGCTCCACCATGCTGGAAAAGGCATTGTTCGTCACCAAACTGTTCTTGGATGGTTGGGAGAAGTTGCTCTCGGAGGATGTGTTGGTACCATTCTTTATTCATGGCTGTGTTCTTAGGCAAAATTGTGAGTGAGCCCACTCCCTTGGCTGAGAAGCAACCCCACACATGAATGGTCTCGGGATACTTTAGTGTTGGCATGACACAGGACTGATGATAGCGCTCACCTTGTCTTCTCCGGACAAGCTTTTTTCTGGATGCCCCAACCAATCGGAAAGGGGATTCATCAGAGAAAATGACTTTACCCCAGTCCTCAGCAGTCCAATCCCTGTACCTTTTTCAGAATATCAGTCTGTCCCTAATGTTTTTCCTGGAGAGAAGTGGCTTCTTTGCTGCCCTTCTTGACACCAGGCCATCCTCCAAAAGTATTCGCCTCACTGTGCGTGCAGATGTACTCACATCTGCCTGCTGCCATTCCTGAGCAAGCTCTGCACTGGTGGTGCCCCGATCCCGCAGCTGAATCAACTTTAGGAGACGGTCCTGGTGCTTGCTGGACTTTCTTGGGCGCCCTGAAGCCTTCTTCACAACAATTGAACCTCTCTCCTTGAAGTTCTTGATGATCCGATAAATGGTTGATTTAGGTGCAATCTTACTAGCAGCAATATCCTTGCCTGTGAAGCCCTTTTTGTGCAAAGCAATGATGACGGCACGTGTTTCCTTGCAGGTAACCATGGTTAACAGAGGAAGAACAATGATTTCAAGCACCACCCTCCTTTTAAAGCTTCCAGTCTGTTATTCTAACTCAATCAGCATGACAGAGTGATCTCCAGCCTTGTCCTCGTCAACACTCTCACCTGTGTTAACGAAATAATCACTGACATAATGTCAGCTGGTCCTTTTGTGGCAGGGCTGAAATGCAGTGGAAATATTTTTTGGGGATTAAGTTAATTTTCATGGCAAAGAGGGACTTTGCAATTAATTGCAATTCATCTGATCACTATTCATAACATTCTGGAGTATATGCAAATTGCCATCATAAAAACTGAGGCAGCAGACTTTGTGAAAATTAATTGATATGTAATTCAAAACTTTTGACCACGACTGTACAGTTGAAGTCAGAAGTTTACATACACCTTAGCCAAATACATTTAAACTCAGTTTTTCACAATTCCTGACATTATTCATGACAATATTTGTTTTAAGAATGTGAAATGTCTGAATAATAGTAGAGAGAATGCTTTATTTCAGCTTTTATTTATTTCATCACATTCCCAGTGGGTCAGAAGTTTACATACACTCAATTAGTATTTCGTAGCATTGCCTTTAAATTGTTTAACTTGGGTAAAATGTTTCGGGTAGCCTTCCACAAGCTTCCCACAATAAGTTGGGTGAATTTTGGCCCATTCCTCCTGACAGAGCTGGTGTAACTGAGTCAGGTTTGTAGGCCTCCTTGCTCGCATACGCTTTTTCAGTTCTGCACACAAATGTTCTATAGGATTGAGGTCAGGGCTTTGTGATGGCCACTCCAATACCTTGACTTTGTTGTCCTTAAGCCATTTTGCCACAACTTTGGAAGTATGCTTGGGGTCATTGTCCATTTGGAAGACCCATTTGCGACCAAGCTTTAACTTCCTGACTGATGTCTTCAGATGTTGCTTCAATATACCCACATAATTTTCCCTTCCTCATGATGCCATCTATTTTGTGAAGTTCACCAGTCCCTCCTGCAGCAAAGCACCCCCACAGCATGATGCTGCCACCCCCGTGCTTCATGGTTGGGATGGTGTTCTTCGGCTTGCAAGTCACCCCCTTTTTCCTCCAAACATAACGATGGTCATTATGGCCAAACAGTTCTATTTTTGTTTCATCAGACCAGAGGACATTTCTCCAAAAAGTACGATCTTTGTCCCCATGTGCAGTTGCAGACCGTAGTCTGGCTTTTTTATGGCGGTTTTGGAGAAGTGGCTTCTTCCTTGCTGAGCGGCCTTTCAGGTTATGTCGATATATTACTTGTTTTACTGTGGATATAGATACTTTTGTACCTGTTTCCTCCAGCATCTTCACAAGGTCCTTTGCTGATGTTCTGGGATTGATTTGCACTTTTCGCACCAAAGTACGTTCATCTCTAGGAGACAGAACACGTCTCCTTCCTGAGCGGTATGACGGCTGCGTGGTCCCATGGTGTTTATACTTGTGTACTATTGTTTGTACAGATGAACGTGGTACCTTCAGGCGTTTGGAAATTGCTCCCAAGGATGAACCAGACTTGTGGAGGTCTACAATTTTTTTTCTGAGGTCTTGGCTGATTTCTTTTGATTTTCACATGATGTCAAGCAAAGAGGCACTGAGTTTGAAGGTAGGCCTTAAAATACATCCACAGGTACACCTCCAATTGACTCAAATGATGTAAATTAGCCTATCAGAAGCTTCTAAAGCCATGGCATCATTTTCTGGAATTTTCCAAGCTGTTTAAAGGCACAGTCAACTTAGTGTATGTAAACTTCTGACCCACTGGAATTGTAATACAGTGAATTATAAATTAAATAATCTGTCTGTAAACAATTGTTGGAAAAATTTCTTGTGTAATGCACAAAGTAGATGTCCTAACCAACTTGCCAAAACTATAGTTTGTTAACAAGAAATGTGTGGAGTGGTTGAAAAACAAGTTTTAAGTGTAAGTAAACTTCCGACTTCAACTGTATGTATTCTAATGTCTTCAGAATTCTAGTGGTACTGAAACAGGACATAGACTAGCGTCCTGTCCAGGAGGTTTTCTGGTACATCAAGCTGCCTCACTACAGAAACAGGACATAGACTAGCGTCCTGTCCAGGAGGTGTACTGGTACATCCAGCTGCCTCACTACAGAAACAGGAGATAGGCTCCTGTCCTATGCGCCGTTCAGGCTCAGAGAAGGCTACTTATACATCAAGATCACTTGTATATATCTGTTGCATGTCTTGGGCCTCGATTCAATCAGTACTGTGGAAGATCTGCGGTATAGCACGATTGAAATCTAAAGGCAATGTTGCCGCGTTAGTGGAGACTGCATTCACAGTAAACGCTGCATATGTCGGCTCAATTGGAAATTACCTTTACATTTCAATTGAGCTATAACGCAGATCTTCTGCGATACGGATTTAATCAAGCCCTTAAGTTATCTTTTTTCATCTGCGTTGTTGCGCCACCACCCCCCTGTCACCTTCTGAAGGATGATATATATATATAGTCTGGTCTGGTAGGGAAGAGGACACATTATTATAGATCAACACAGGGCCTTTTTCTGAAATGACTATTGAGCTCCAAATCACACCTCATCTGGAGTTATGTGCCTTTTGATGAGCCGTATCAATACGAGGTTGTAGAAAACCAATATTGTGTGAATCAGTTATTGCTTCTAACCACAGCTGTAATTTTCCCCATAATACAGCTGACAGGCTGTGTCCAATTTTACGGCTGTGTCCAACTCCACGGCTGTGTCCAACTCCATGGATTGCATTCTGATCTGTGGCTCAATAAACCTAAGCACCCACCCACACACACTGCATGCATAATTGTGGGCAGACTTTGTGTTTCTGTGCGATAACAACATAGGGGCCTTGTTCCCACAGTGACGCCTGCAGACAGTCTTATCACAAACAGTACCAACACACCACCGATACAGGACCAGGGGTGGGCCCCTATCACACACACACACCATCGACTCCTCAGAGGTAGTCTGCTCACGCTGTGAGAGAGGGAGGGAAGGAGAGAAAGGAGGGAGGGATGGAACGGAAGGAGGGATGGAACAGAGAGAAGTAGAGAAAGGAGGGAGGGAACGGCGGGAGGGAGGGAACGGCGGGAGGGAGGGAACGGCGGGAGGGAGGGATGGAAATGAGGGATGGAAATGAGGGATGGAAATGAGGGATGGAAATGAGGGATGGAACTGGAGCAAATTCCTTGTGCTAACAGCTTTTCAACCATCCTGTTGGTCTAATTGAGTTTGGGTGCTGTGTTTACTGAGCCCTGCCAAGCATGGCCCAGTCTGTCTTATCCCCCTGCCAAGCATGGCCCCGTCTGTCTTATCCCCCTGCCAAGCATGGCCCAGTCTGTCTTATCCCCCTGCCAAGTATGGCCCAGTCTGTCTTATCCCCCTGCCAAGCATGGCCCCGTCTGTCTTATCCCCCTGCCAAGCATGGCCCCGTCTGTCTTATCCCCCTGCCAAGCATGGCCCAGTCTGTCTTATCCCCCTGCCAAGCATGGCCCAGTCTGTCTTATCCCCCTGCCAAGCATGGCCCAGTCTGTCTTATCCCCCTGCCAAGCATGGCCCAGTCTGTCTTATCCCCCTGCCAAGTATGGCCCAGTCTGTCTTATCCCCCTGCCAAGCATGGCCCAGTCTGTCTTATCCCCCTGCCAAGCATGGCCCAGTCTGTCTTATCCCCCTGCCAAGCATGGCCCAGTCTGAGAGTCAAGCTTCTACTACACTTCTCCCCTCCCATTCTACAAGCATGTGGTTACTTCCAAAATGGTACCCTATTCCCTATATAGTCCACTACTTTTGACCAGAGCCTGTACGGAAGAGGGTGCTATTTGGGACGCAGCCTGTCTTTATGTCGCTATTGGCATGAAGGACCTCTGGAGTTCCTCCTGCCCAGGAGACATGTTTGTTCCCCCAGACAATATCTTCTGTATACAATTCAACACTATGACTTCCAACAGCAGGTACAGTATACACATATATGGTATATGTAACCTGACAAAGCTTCATGACAAATCCCATCATATTTAAATTTTTTTCAGGCTTTTGCAAGCATGAATATTCCAGTTGTATTCTTCAATGACTAGTCCCGCCCTGTCAGCTATAGGTCGTGTCCCCCTGCTCAGACGTCGCATGCATCAACCAATGGTCGCGTGCCCCGTCAACAACTGCCGTCGGGCACCAGATTGCTATAACATGATGTGGTTAGCTGATACGTATTGTAAAACCTGGCATGCGTCAGCAATGTTTGAGCACGGGAACATGACGTGTGTCTTATAAATCAGCCTGACCCCATACAGCTAGCATTCTCACCTCCCATTGGCCCTGATTCAGCTGGTTCTTCAACTGGATCTGCCAGTCGTCTCCGTCGGCCTCGGCACAGTGATGGATGGTGAGGATGACTGGGCGGGTCAGGAGGGCCCCTGGGGGGCCACAGCTCACCACGGGGCTCAACACTGTCTGAACATCCTCTACCGGGGGCCTAGAGAGATGAGAGAGATTTTAAAACGCTCCCTTCAGGGCAAAATGTATGAGTATTGTCACTGTAGTAAACTTTTTTTTTACACAACCTCAACTGATGTTTGTGGATGTGTGAATTTCCTTTGGTTACCGAATTACAGTGCATTCGGGAAAGTATTCAGACCCCTTGACTTTTTCCAAATTTTGTTACGTTACAGTCTTATTCTAAAATGGATTAAATCGTTTTTTTCCCCCTTCATCAATCTATACACAATACCCAATAATGACAAAGCAAAATCAAAAATCTAACTGAAATATCACATTTACATAACTATTCAGACCCTTTACTCAGTACTTTGTTGAAGCACATTTTGCAGCGATTACAGCCTCGAGTCTTCTTGGGTATGACGCTGCAAGCTTGGTACACCTGTATTTGGGGAGTTTCTCCCATTCTTCTCTGCAGATCCTCTCAAGCTCTGTCAGGTTGGATGGGTAGCGTCGCTGCACAGCTATTTTCAGGTCTCTCCAGAGATGTTCGACCGGGTTCAAGTCCGGGCTCTGGTTGGGCCACTCAAGGACATTCAGATACTTGTCCCGAAGCCACTCCTGCGTTGTCTTGGCTGTGTGCTTAGGGTCATTGTTCTGTTGGAATGTGGACCTTCAACCCAGTCAGAGGTCCCGAGCGCTCTGGAGCAGGTTTTCATCAAGGATCTCTGTAATTTGCTCCGTTCCTCCAGACGTGGCGCTTGGCATTCAGTCCAAATAATTGAATCTTGGTTTCACCAGACCAGAGAATCTTGTTTCTCATGGACAGCGTCCTTTAGGTGCCTTTGGCAAACTACAAGCGGGTTGTCATGTGCCTTTTACTGAGGAGTGGCTTCTGTCTGGCCACTACCATAAAGGCCTGATTGGTGGAGTGCTGCAGAGATAGTTGTCCTTCTGGAAGGTTCTCCCATCTCCACAGAGGAACTCTGGAGCTCTGTCAGAGTGACCATCGGGTTCTTGGTCACCTCCCTGACCAAGGCCCTTCTCCCCCGATTGCTCAGTTTGGCTGTGCGGCCAGCTCTAGGAAGAGTCTTGGTGGTTCCAAACTTCTTCCATTTAAGAATGGAGGCCACTGTGTTCTTGGGGACCTTCAATGCTGCAGAAATGTTTTGGTACCCTTCCCCAGATCTGTGCTTCGATACAATCCTGTCTCGGAGCTCTACGGACAATTCCTTCGACCTCATGGCTTGGTTTTTACTCAGTCATGCACGGTCAACTGTGGGACCTTATATAGACAGGTGTGTGCCTTTCCAAATCATGTCCAATCAATTGAATTGACCACAGGTGGACTCCAATCAAGTTGTAGAAACCTCTCTAAGATGATCAATGGAAACAGGATGTACCTAAGCTCCATTTTGAGTCTCATAGCAAAGGGTCTGAATACTTATGTAAATAAGTATATAAATGTAAATAAATATCTGTTTTTTATTTTTTATTAATTTGCTAAAATTTCTACAAACCTGTTTTCTCTTTGTCATTATGGGGTATTGGGTGTAGATTGATGAGGAAAACGTGTAATTTAAAGGTCTCAAATCTGGTCGGTACTGAACACTGAAAACCTGTCTTATCTGGGTGATACTGGGAGTGGTATCAGTGGCGGTGGGTAAGAATACAGGGGTTTAGCTGGTATTGAGCTGCTTATTGGTTGAAGACAGGAGAGTAGCACACAAGGACAGGCAGGGAGGCAGGCTGGGACAGGGGAGGGAGGGAGGCAGGCTGACAGAACAGACAGGAAGGAAGGCAGGCAGACAGAACAGACAGGGAGGCAGGCAGGCTGACAGAACAGACAGGGAGGAAGGCAGAACAGACAGGGAGGAAGGCAGAACAGACAGAACAGGATGACAAAACAGGCTGACAGACCAGGCTGACAGAACAGACAGGGAGGCAGGCAGGCTGACAGAACAGACAGGGAGGAAGGCAGAACAGACAGGGAGGCAGGCAGGCTGACAGAACAGACAGGGAGGAAGGCAGAACAGACAGGGAGGAAGGCAGAACAGACAGAACAGGATGACAAAACAGGCTGACAGACCAGGCTGACAGAACAGGAAGGCTGACAGACCAGGCTGACAGAACAGGAAGGCTGACAGACCCGGCAGGCAGGCAGACAGACCAGGCTGACAGAACAGGAAGGCTGACAGAACAGGGTGACAGAACATGAAGGCTGACAGAACAGGGTGACAGAACATGAAGGCTGACAGAACAGGCTGACAGATCAGGCTGACAGGAAGGCAGGGGGCTCCAGCCCCTGGTGCTGTGCTAATGGAGCTCACCTCATGCTGTCCTTCCTGTGCACCGTCACGTACATCTCATACACACGGCCCTGGGGAACAGCCCCCGCTGGCACCAGCAAGCTCACACCTGCAGGAGGGAGGAAGGAAGAGGGAGGGAGAGAGCAGGAGGGAGGGAGGGAGGGAGGGAGGGAGGGAGGGAGCAGGAGGGAGGGAGCAGGAGGGAGGGAGGGAGGCAGAGAGAGCGGAGAGAGAGAAAGAGAGGAGGGAGGGAGGGAGGGAGAGAATTAGAGAGGAGAGGATGAGAGAAGGAGAAGGAGAAATCACAAGTCAGATCATTAAGACCACACCGCAGGCTGGACTCCTGAGAACACACTGGGCTGGATGAGAGGCACACATCAACTATATACCCACACCCCCTTATTAAATATCTCAAGTGGCCAACAAAACAGGCCTCCTCTTGGTCCCAGTAGCCACTTATCAGGCTTTTAGCCTGTGTCTGTGATTTGGACTCATTTGGACACATGCCCTTTCCTATGTGACTGTTCATCCTCTTGGTCTCAGTAGCCACTTATCAGGCTTTTAGCCTGTGTCTGATTTGGACTCATTCAAACCAAGAGGAAAGGACACTAGGCTGTAGCATGTGTTGACAGAGCTGCACAGGCGAACAGAGGTTCAATTAAAGGCTCTTATGTTGACGTATGACTGTATATATTTTTAGGTAACACTTTACATTAAGATGTAACCTGTGTAGTAACGCTGTACTTACACCACAATGTAACATAAATAACATGTTGTTACATAGCTCATTAGTAAGTGTTTTAACTGCATATAAAAACAGTTGAATTTAATTGTTTTTATTTAAAAAAGGGACTTATTTAAGATATTAATTCCACTTGTGTTTAAAACAAGTACTGCCCAAACTTAATTACTAGGAGCAAGAACTGAAATACTATGTCACAACAATGTTATTACTGTAGTAATTGGCCTAGCTACAGGGTTACAACACAGGCAGAGGAACCTCATGGAAAGTACTCGAGAACAATTGTCTACGCCCGTTACTGGACATCCATTGTAACGCAATGAGTGTTCTCTCTTCTCTGTCCCCAGGGGAGGTCTAGGGAGCAGCTCTCAAACTGCCTATCACTTACCCTGTACCATTACAACATGATGAAAACTAACTAAAACACAACACTAAAGGGACAAACCGGATTGAATCATCACATTCATTGTGTGTAATCAACTCCAAGCCACAACCCCATTGACTTGGCCCTAATCGGAGCCAATACTGTAATGGACCAAGCGCTGCATTCTCTAGGCACCCTCCTTAAGTGGACTGTATTTCAGCTCCCCGAGGATCCACAGTCATGTATGTCTGAATCCCAAATGGCACCCCATTCCCTTTATAGTACACTACTTTTGACCAGGGCCCTATCGGACACCCCGTGGGCTCTGGTCAAAATTAGTGCACTACAAAGGGAATGGGGTGCCATTTGGGATGCATCCTATGTGTGTGCACGGTTTCATCCATGCATTAGGCATGAGCCGGGATCTGCCGCAGTACGTGTGTTAGTGCGAGGACAATAACTAAAATATGCTCCCCTTTGGGTCCCCAGGACCGGGACCAGGACCGGGACCAGGACCGGGACCGGGACCGGGACCAGGACCAGGACCAGGACCAGGAAACACTATTACAGTAAAGTGATCAGTACAGACTATCAATAACATCCAATATAGTCGGCTCTGTGAACGAGTCTACTACGGTACAGTGAGCTGACGCAGCAACGGCAACTGCTACACCTCAGTCAGCTACAGTAACCTCTCAATGTGCTTCCGAAACAGCGGCTGATTAGCTTGACACGTCTCCAGCCAGCTATCGGCTTTCATGTCATTCATTAAGCAGGTTGCCGTGTTCTCCATCTGCTGACAAACACGTCACTCCCTTTGAATTAGCTCTTCCATTCATCACCTCGGGATGGGGAGGAATTCCTCCCTGCCAGTTTTTGTTCATTGCATTGAGAATGAATGGTGGTGCCATAGGCCCTTGCTGTCTGCAGATGATGAGAGCAGAGAATAGCATACAGGTGCCAAAGGGGAGGTAGGTCGGTTATGCAGCCTCCTAACGATATCACCAACCTGAAAACTCTGTCAACACGCTGTCAATTCAATACAGTACTGAAACACTGTCAATTCAATACAGCACTGAAGCGCTGTCAACGAACTGTCAATTCAACACAGTCCTTGTTGTAATGACTTTTTGATACAAGATTGTTCATGTTTGTAAACTCCTAAGCTGCATGTAGGAGAGAGGACAAGGACACGCCATGTGTTATAGAGGTCACTGGTGAGGGACAGAAGGTCTGCGTGCCAAGATAGATTGGGGGCCACTTTTGATAATCTTAGAAGGTGTACGTGATGGAATGGCCTGGCTGGGATGACATACAATACCAAGCATGGGGATGCTATTGTGGTAGATGAGTGACACTCAATGATGGTTGGCAGATAATATCAAGAAGCAGCTCGGAGAGCATTATATAAAACAGAGATTTTCTATGGAAGTCATTCATATGGCAAGAGGCTACGTCCGTACCGCCTGTCATTGAATCCATTATTGTAAGCATTAAATAATGACTGAATCAAATCTCCATCTGTGTCCCATATTCTCTTGCATCCTGAACTTCTCGATACCAGAAACTCATCATAACAGATTGGCGTCTGAACGAACAGGATGCAGTTTACAGCCGAACTAACAGGTAAGCAGACTTTCCTTTTTTTTTTAATTATGTCAAATTTTGATTATCTGTGGTAAAGCTGAGCTGTAACAAACATTTAAAATACAAATATTTTTTTAGGGGAACAGATTAGTTGTATTCGAGTACGTAAATAGATGTAAGGAGAATGATCAAATTAGACAATGAAATGATTCAAATCAGGATGTGTTAAGAGTAATGAGTACAAAGACTAAAGAGAATAAAGGAGTGGGTGTAGGACGTAAAGAGATAGATTAAGGACCTCTGATGTGTTGTATCATCATAAAATAGGATCTTTGATGTGTTGTATCATCATAAAATAGGATATTTGATGTGTTGTATCATCATAAAATAGGATCTTTGATGTGTTGTATCATTATAAAATAGGATCTCTGATGTGTTGTATCATCATGAAATCTATGATGTGTTGTATCATCATTAGGTTTGTATACCTTCGTAAGGAGAGAATAACTTATTTGTGAAATGCTCAGAGCGATCATGTTGAATCATGGCACCAATTACAAAATAGGCAAACAACATTTTAATAAAGATCAAGTTGGGGATTTGATTCAAGTATTTGATTACTAATATTGCATGAACTAATAGAAGTAATGGATGGCCAGCTTAGTAGACCGATATCTGGAAAAACAGTCACCATTAAGAGTAAATCAGAGCTTAATTTACCTCGAAGAGAGAGAAAGGAAATGACTAAATTATTACAGACAAATCCGCATTTAAAACAAGTCTCTTTTAAAAGTAGTGAAAATCAGACAATGTGCGAATGGATGTTAATTAAATTAGGATTTTTCTATGTGGAATTATATCTTAGTGATTTATCAGCATGGACAGATAATGACTATCCTCAAGGTGGTAGTTTTAAAAGGTATAAATTACAAGTAGCGTGAAAGTATATAAATGATAATACAGCCATAAGCAACCCGAAATGGGATCTAGATTATATGAAAGAGGTGTATAAAGCATGGGATTTAATGAGTGCACAATGGCCGGTAAATATCATTAGGAAGGAGGAAAAATTAGTTAGGACATTATGTAATTTGGCAAATGGAGCAACTTAATCTACATTATGAAAATTATATTTACAATAATCAAACAAAACCAAAATGCAGATTTAAACAATAGATTAGCAAATACAATTCTGGAATTTTTCATTGAAGCAGGGGAACGATAATAATCGAGGGAGATAGAGAGAGGGAAATTGGACTCCTGCCCAACCGCACCCTAATTCCCAGAATAAGCCTAGAGAGGAGAAGCCGGGTAATCTATTATGGGGAGAATGACATACAACACCGATAGGCAGGGAGGAGGTTAAATACATGATCAATGCACCGCAATTGCATATTTCGGATAGCCCATTAGAAACACCACAGTTAAGCTTATGTGTATCTGGTGAAAGAATTCAATTTTTAAAGGCAACAAGATTGAAGGTCCCCTGTAGCTCAGTTGGTAGAGCATGGTGCTTGCAACGCCAGGGTTGTGGGTTCGTTTCCCACGGGGGGCCAGTATGAAAGTGTGGGCACTCACTAACTGTAAGTCACTCTGGATAAGAGCGTTTGCTAAATGACAAAAAGTCCAGTCTATCGGAATTAGTGGAACTACGCAAATTGATCATATATGTCTCCCGTTACAAATTGATTATCAACATTCATTTATAGTAAACGGTACAACTACTATGGCGTTAATGGGAAGAGACCTTTTAAGTAAACTCGATGCAACCATTTTTGTTAACCAGATGGCATCGAGGTATATGGAACAACATAGGCTATTTTATGAACAAAGAGCAGAAAGTAATTTTAATCTGAAAGGGTGCATAATAAATTATATGAATGTGTATGATAAGTTTGGATAATAAGCTTTTGATATAACATTATATTGTGGTTCCATACATCAATGCCCATCATATGATATCAAGGAGTGGTATGGAGAACGTTGGGTTATGTTAAGAGTGTAGTGGAAAAGTATATGTTTTAATGAGAGGCTTGACTTTGACGGGGTTTCCTGAAGGTTAGAGAACCGGTGAGGGTCCAATGACAGGAAGGTCAGTGTCTTTGAAGCTACAGTCAGTTTATTTTTTTGGGTTCCGCTGGGAGTACGTTTGAAGAAGTTGATTTGTGTTGAGCGAGGATCGTTAAACAAAACACGAAGGGATTGTTTAATGCGAGTACCTAGGTGTTTCTAAAGTTCTATATGGAGTATGTGAAGATGTAAAAAATATGATGAAGTTTATGTGGGTAATCGATTACTAGAGAGGTAATTAAGAGTAATACGTATGTATTAACTTGCTCACCCAAACGTAGACGTACGTCAGGGGGTGGGAAATAATAAATAAAGGTTTTCTGAGTTTGTTCCGGTGATGGATCATTTGATAGAGATAAGGGTTAAGAAATGAACTGCCCATAAGGACTGGAATTTAAAGACGTAACTTATAACATAGTACAAAGCCAATTTTCTATTAAACTAATTATCATTGCGGAGGTAAGGTGATGTAGTGAAGGAATTTGTATTGGATGGTGAGGAGATAAGCCAGTGTAATTGGGCTATTTGTGGGATTTCTTAGTCATTTCAATGGCATAGAGTAAAATCTGGGTTTCTGAGTGTAATTCTACTGTTGGTATGAGTTGCTTAGACAGATACAAAGTATTTATTTTTGGTGATGTAGAATGAAAGATCTATCCGCGTGCTTGGTTCAAATTGAATGACCATTATTTAAACAGGAATAGCGAGACGATTGAGGTAATTTTTTGCATTGCCTAAGGGTTTGCTAAATTAAACGATTGAGAATGGTGGCGTAATGTCTATCAATAAATTGGATATTGATAATATGGATATAAATTCAATATATGCGTTTAGATTGGTGACGTAACTTGCTCTGCGACCTTGAAGTCGTTGTTTGACTTGCTCTGCAAGGTCGCGCCTTTTGTTGAATGACGAGTAGTGGTGCTTCGAGGGTGACTGTTGTTAATGTGTGCAGAGGGTCCCTGGTTCAAGCCCATGTAGGGAAGGAAGCAAAACTGTTACATTGATGCTGTTGACATGAATCACTGGTTGAATTGATAAGATTATCCGAAAGAGATTGTCTTACCAAACCATGGCGGATAGGATAACATAGTAATTAAAGTGGCATCTCTGTGAATAGAGGTTTTATGTGTTTTGACTATAACTTAACAATAATTGGTCACCTGGTAAAGTAACGTTAGATGGAAAGACAGAGGTAGAGGATAATAGAGATTGTAGAGGGTTTTCTGTGTTAAAAGGAAAGTAGGTTAATTGGGAGATGAGACATGTTGCATTGGATTGTTTGAGTAGACTGGTATTAGAATCATTCTTTCTAGTAAGGTCAATGAAAATATGTTATTAGGTAGTAGTGGCTTGTGGATATAATTTACTAATGCCATGATTTAGTAAACGGGTGAAAGAGAGTCGTGCTCGCTGGGCTATAAAGGACTCCCCTATAAAGGACGAAGAGGGTAATGTGGAGCAGATGTCCAAATAGGTGAATAGGAAACGTTCTTTGACAATTTGTAATTATTAAATTCTATAGTTTGTTTAAACACCAGTGAGTTATGTAGACGGTTAATTAATTATAAAAACAATAATCTGTTTCTGGTACGTTGAACAACGGGAGGTAGTTTTTACTATTAGGATGATGGAGCAGTAAACTGAAGTTATTAAACAATAGTTTTTTATTTTAAAACATCAATGCAACAAGTGGAGATGATTGCATTACCAAAAAGGGGTTCTAGGTTTATATTAGAAGGTGTAGTCAACTCAATGAAACGTGGTATGTTAAGGAAGACGTAGGAGATTACGTCTCAAACAACTTTTTAACAGACGCTTGGAATATCATTGATTCTTTACGCGTAGTAAGTGATTATATTTGTGAATGTCTCAAATATTACGTTTAGAGGGGTGACAGGAACAATCTAAGTAGTAAATCATCCAGTAACGATACCATGATGATTTGATATGGGATAAAATGAAGCTGATGTTGGAGGTGATAATCATTGTGAGACTTAAAAGGAATGAGGTATAAAGAGTATTCATTAAAAATACTAATTGTAAACTCAAAAGAACCTTCAGTGAATTTTAATCCTTTGAGAGATTTTATGCAATCTTCTGGAGTAGTTATGTGGAATTAGATTGAAACAAACAATTATTGATGTGAGGTAGGACAGGGTATATCTGCATCATGTCTTGTGTGAAATTAATATTTTTGGATTGCTGATTATAATTGAATGTTAACGAAATGTATACTTTCTCTTCCAGGAAAATGGGGATTTCCTTATCTCTCATTGGTCTGTGGGCTAGGGGGAGCAGTTAGTAACATTTGGCAGTCTTATAATAAGGTCATAAGAGGGAGCTACCAAATTAAATAAGGCCTGGCTATTTTTGTTTTATGTTTTCCAATATGGTTTTTCAAATAACCACACACAACTAACCTATTATAACGGTTATATAGGCTTTTTATTTTTATTTTAGGGTGTTTTAACGGGTCAAAGATGGTACGTCTTAAAGGAACACACACAGGGAACTTTCTGAAATGTTGTTTTATGTGTGAGTTTTGGGTAAACACGTGATTTATTTTAAGAACGTAATGAGGACTTAATGAGGACTTACTGTACACTTGGGATACAAAACATTTATGAAATGTTTTAACTGTTGTTAATGATTAGTTGTAGCTCAGTTGGTAGAGAATGTTGTAGGTTCGTTTCCCAAAGGGGGCCAGTATGAAAAATGTATGCACTCACTAACTGTAAGTCACTCTGGATAAGAGCATCTGCTAAATGACTTGTTTATAATGTAGTTTATACTATAGAATGGAACACTTATTTGAAGGGTTTGAATGACCTCTGAACTCAGTCCTGACTTTCTAGTGTGAATTGATCACCCATACTGGAAAGCAAAGAGGCATGGGATGAGGAATTTAAGGTAATTTATTATACCGAGTTGAAGGTAATTTATAATACTGATAATTATGAAGAAGTTTATAATTTGGCAATAGTCATATATATGATTTGGACCATAATAAGGTAAGAGTGAGAGAGCTAGTCCTGAATGAGGAACACCTGGCGCTAGTCAAATGTTGATATTACTTGAATTACTTAATGGGATACAATTAAGTTATTGTATTATCAAATGTTGTCATTTTAATTTCATTTATTATTTTGGTTTAACAGGCAATATTGTTGTTTTGTTTTTGAACGCATGAATCACGAAGTGAGTCATGTGTCCAAAAGGGGGGAAGTAATGCTCGAATTAGGTTTTTTGTTAAATATGCAAATTGTATTAAGAATATGAGCAGTAGTAATTCATGTGTTATGGGTTAGATAAAATTATTTAGGTGTAAGTGTATTTGTGGTATAAGGAAGGATGTAGAGGAGGCCTGTCTATGAAACTGGTGACCGATAGCAAGCTGCAAGAATGGGCACTTCCTAATATCAAGGCTTCTCCTGAGTGATAAGAAGACCGGGTATAGTAGCATACGGTATCGCACCTAGCAATGTTGTTGAGACTTCTCTGCCTAACAGGAGAATCTGGGCATTGTATGCACCTGGGAGACTGGCGGTAAAGGATTAAAGAAGTAAGAGATGGACAAAACCCAGGTGGGGAGGTCAGTACTAGGTGTTGCTGGCTAACTCTATGGAGGGGAAAGTAGCAGAGAGAGATACCTGCATCTATGTGTCCCGGTGTAGGAGTGTTCCAACTCAGAGGAGGAAGATGGCACCGCCACTGCGGAGCATTGTTTTCTTTTGTGTCTATGTCTGTGTGTCTTTGCAGCAGGGATTCTCAACTTCCCTATTGGTATGCTGCCAGAAGGACACACTCCACAGAGCGAAGAAGAAGGGTCAGATCTAAAAGGACCATACATCGTCACCCAGTCTACACCAACGGATGTATGGATAAAGGGGAGATCGACCTGGTGTCATGTAAACCACTGCAACTGAGTACTACGAGGAAACCGACGACCTAGAGATGAGGGAGCTGAGGATGCTGGAGCTGACAAGGATCAGGTGATGGGAGACGATGGCAAGGGGAATGCTACTGATGAGCTACGTGTTCTGGCTGATTCCCTCGGTGGAGGGACAGACCTCCAAGAACATCCAAGAACTTCAAGATCTTCCAACATTTCAAGAATCACCTGACTGTCACACCATTTATTTATATGTATTTGGAGGGTTTACCTAACAGAAATTGGGAAGTATATTAGGAATTGGTATTAAGAATAATTGGTAAAACATAATAATTTGTCATATAATCAATGCTTATATGGATTTCTTGGATTAGAAGTGAACTCAAATAAACTGTTATGTTCTGTTTTCTGGTGAGGTAAATACAGATGGTGTCTTGATGCATAGCAGGGATAATTTGGCCTAGAATGGTATGAACCTTAAAAAGAAACAACCTCTGAACCGGCTGAAGATGAACATCAGAGGCGTTGAAGACGTTCCTGTACAGCACCACTTCTACCTGCAACCGGTCTACAACAGCCAATCGAAGCTATCAAAGGATTTTCTCTCATGTTTTTATCTCGAGGGAGTGGGACAGGAGTCCACCATTGAGTGAGAACAGAGAAAGATCTGTTCAAATGCAACATTTCTCATGTTGTTGGTATTATGGTTAGCAAATGGACAAGACACAATGGGGAGTAGAGATGGTGGTGACTCGGATGAGACATTGAAGTTGGGACAATGTCATTGGCAATTCATTTTGAACTATGAAGCTGTCTGAGGAAGATAATGAAGGGACGCCAGAAGATTTAAGTGCCGAGGAAGGAAAGGGTTGGTCAGCTGTGTTGATTATACATTTGGATTTATCTAAATTTGCTAATTTGGGTAGGATGTATATACACTGCTAAATTAATAGTACTAGGAATGCATTGAGATGATGATCTGTAGTTATTCTCAGGATGAGGAAGGTCATAATAGAATTATGGATATTTATACTGTATGTTAATAGAAGTGTACATTCTGACAGTTGCAATGGGTGAAAAAAAGTTGAGGGTTTTTAACTTTGATAAGGGCCAAGTGAATCAATAAGAATTGTCATTCTAAATTTTGGTTGTGTTAAGTAATTTGGTTTTGGTTATAATTTATAAGATGACTGAGTGATTTAAGTAAATCATTAGTATAACTATTTTCAGCATGAAGGGTATTGCTTGTACAATTGAGCTAAATGTCTTATATATATATTATGGGTTAAAACAGTGATACGTTATGGTAATGTCTTAGGATACACTTATATGATTTATTTTGAGTAGACATTTTTTAATCTTACTGTTTGAAACATGTAAGTTAATGTGAGGGTTGTGCCTGAAATCATGAATATGTTGATTATTAAGTTACCGTATTCACATATTAGTCACTATATACATTTTAAGTATTGGGAGGTATTGATATGGATGTTTAGAGTGATACATATCTCTGTTGCTTGGCAATAAGTTAATTGGTTCCTATCATGGGGTTTGGTATTTGTGACGTAGGAATTGTTTATGCTATTTCCATTTGATCTGAGCTTTGGTTGAATTCCTCAATCCTAACTAGTCCAAAGCTGTACTGATTTTAACAGGGACTGATACCAGTGTTATCCTGTGTATCTCTCCTCGGGCATATTATGGGACCAGAGCCAGGGTTGAACAGAGTTGAATATTGTACCTATTAACAGTCTTTGATTTTCAAGCAATTGGCTCTGAAATGTCACTTATTGGACACTATGCAATTGATAATCGCATAGCATTGGATGCTATTACAGTAGATAAAGGGGAAATGTATGCGATTTATAGAGGGAGATGTATGTTGTACATGTTGTACATACTTGCCATCAGAATAAGAAGGTTTTGGGAATTTAACTAAAGCTATGGGAAATATTAGAGAAATACAGGATGGGATCAGTGATTACAGCTAGAGATGTATCAGTCAATGTTAATGCGAGGAGGGAGAGTACTAATTCTTCATCTATATCAGCTTATTCAAGTGTAGAGTCCATTGATAATGTTGATTGAGGAATGTTAAGTTGGAAGTGTATCATGTGGAATTTAAGGTTTACAGGCTTGAAGATGTGGAAACAAGACTACATCATTTTACATTACATTTTTGTCATTTAGCAGACGCTCTTATCCAGAGCGACTTACAGGAGCAATTAGGGTTAAGTGCCTTGCTTAAGGGCACATAGACAGATTTTTCACCTAGTCAGCTTGGGGATTAGAACCAGCGACCTTTCAGTTACTGGCACAACGCTCTTACCCACTAAGCTAACTGCCCCCCCATCAGTTGATCAGATAGCGCCCCAAGTGACCAGAGCAAAGCTTGGGGTTCCTCTGAATGAACATGGATGAAGAAGACTGACATTATTATTATTGAGATATATTGATTTTAATATATTATAATCTACATGTAACTTAGAAAGTGTCATGTATCAATGTATTTTCTTGGATGATGTCATGATGTTAAGAATGTATTTCTTAACGCCATGTGTTACACAGGTCACTGGTGAGGGACAGAAGGTCTGCGTGCCAAGATAGATTGGGGGCCACTTGTGATAATCTTAGAAGGTGTACGTGATGGAATGGCCTGGCTGGGATGACATACAATACCAAGCATGGGGATGCTATTGTGGTAGATGAGTGACACTCAATGATGGTTGGCAGATAATATCAAGAAGCAGCTCGGAGAGCATTATATAAACTGAGAGATTTTCTATGGAAGTCATTCATATGGCAAGAGGCTACGTCCGTACTGCCTGTCATTGAATTAAATAATGACTGAATCCAATCTCCATCTGTGTCCCATATTCTCTTGCATCCTGAACTTCTCGATACCAGAAACCCATCATAACAGTACTGAAACACTCAACGAACTGTCAATTCAATACATTACTGAAACACTGTCAACGAACTGCCAATTCAATACAGTACTGAAACACACAAACTGTCAATTCAATACAGTACTGAAACACTGTCAACGAACTGTCAATTCAACACAGTACTGAAATAGAGAGAAATAGTAATGAGGTCTTTTAGTAGGCACTGACTCCACCATGGTTCGTTGGACAAAGCCTATGAGGAAAATGAATGGCGTTTTTGTAGGGTTCTGTGATAAAAGCCGAAAATAAGGTATTTGGTAAAAACTGGCTTAGGAGATCTTATACATTTTGTTCAATGAGATAATCTTCATCAGCTAACGTCACTTTTTGTGAATTTTGAAGAATGTATGTAATAGTAAAAAACAGAAATCACATAAAGGCTTCATAATTCATAAAGGTCATGTTAACTGACTGCTATTAGCTCAGAACAAAACATAAAGGCTTCATAATTCATAAAGGTCATGTTAACTGACTGCTATTAGCTCAGAACAAAACATAAAGGCTTCATAATTCATAAAGGTCATGTTAACTGACTGCTATTAGCTCAGAACAAAACATAAAGGCTTCATAATTTATAAAGGTCATGTTAACTGACTGCTATTATCTCAGAACAAAACATAAAGGCTTCATAATTCATAAAGGTCATGTTAACTGACTGCTATTAGCTCAGAACAAAACATAAAGGCTTCATAATTTATAAAGGTCATGTTAACTGACTGCTATTATCTCAGAACAAAACATAAAGGCTTCATAATTCATAAAGGTCATGTTAACTGACTGCTATTAGCTCAGAACAAAACATAAAGGCTTCATAATTCATAAAGGTCATGTTAACTGACTGCTATTAGCTCAGAACAAAACATAAAGGCTTCATAATTCATAAAGGTCATGTTAACTGACTGCTATTAGCTCAGAACAAAACATAAAGGCTTCATAATTCATAAAGGTCATGTTAACTGACTGCTATTAGCTCAGAACAAAACATAAAGGCTTCATCATTCATAAAGGTCATGTTAACTGACTGCTATTAGCTCAGAACAAAACATAAAGGCTTCATAATTCATAAAGGTCATGTTAACTGACTGCTATTAGCTCAGAACAAAACATAAAGGCTTCATAATTCATAAAGGTCATGTTAACTGACTGCTATTATCTCAGAACAAAACATAAAGGCTTCATAATTCATAAAGGTCATGTTAACTGACTGCTATTAGCTCAGAACAAAACATAAAGGCTTCATATTTCATAAAGGTCATGTTAACTGACTGCTATTAGCTCAGAACAAAACATAAAGGCTTCATAATTCATAAAGGTCATGTTAACTGACTGCTATTAGCTCAGAACAAAACATAAAGGCTTCATAATTCATAAAGGTCATGTTAACTGACTGCTATTAGCTCAGAACAAAACATAAAGGCTTCATAATTCATAAAGGTCATGTTAACTGACTGCTATTAGCTCAGAACAAAACATAAAGGCTTCATAATTCATAAAGGTCATGTTAACTGACTGCTATTAGCTCAGAACAAAACATAAAGGCTTCATAATTCATAAAGGTCATTTTAACTGACTGCTATTATCTCAGAACAAAACATAAAAGCTTCATAATTCATAAAGGTCATGTTAACCTACTGCTATTAGCTCAGAACAAAACATAAAGGCTTCATCATTCATAAAGGTCATTTTAACTGACTGCTATTAGCTCAGAACAAAACATAAAGGCTTCATAATTCATAAAGGTCATGTTAACTGACTGCTATTATCTCAGAACAAAACATAAAGACTTCATAATTCATAAAGGTCATGTTAACTGACTGCTATTATCTCAGAACAAAACATAAAGACTTCATAATTCATAAAGGTAATGTTAACTGACTGCAATTATCTCAGAGCAAAATGTATAAGATCTCCTAAGCCTATGTTAACCTCAGACCTTATTCCCCATTAATTTTTTCCCGGCTGAACAAACCAGAGGTAACTTATTTCTGGGTTTTAGGACCGCAAACTGGCAAGCTCTACACTATCAACAAACTGTCAATTCAATACAGTACTGAAATACTGTCAATGAACTGTTAAGTGGTCTCTCAACTGGTTATCTAAGAGTTAGAGAGTAGGCACTGGGAGGGTGGCATGATGGGACGGTGGCATGATGGGAGGGTGGCATGATGGGAGGGTGGCATGATGGGAGGGTGGCATGATGGGAGGGTGGCATGATGGGAGGGTGGCATGATGGGAGGGTGGCATGATGGGAGGGTGGCATGATGGGAGGGTGGCATGATGGGACGGTGGCATGATGGGAGGGTGGCATTATGGGAGAGTGGCATGATGGGAGGGTGGCATGATGGCAGGGTGGCATGATGGGAGGGTGGCATGATGGGAGGGTGGCATGATGGGAGGGTGGCATGATGGGACGGTGGCATGATGGGAGGGTGGCATGATGGGAGGGTGGCATGATGGGAGGGTGGCATGATGGGAGGGTGGCATGATGGGAGGGTGGCATGATGGGAGGGTGGCATGATGGGACGGTGGCATGATGGGAGGGTGGCATTATGGGAGGGTGGCATGATGGGAGGGTGGCATGATGGCAGGGTGGCATGATGGGAGGGTGGCATGATGGGAGGGTGGCATGATGGGAGGGTGGCATGATGGGAGGGTGGCATGATGGGAGGGTGGCATGATGGCAGGGTGGCATGATGGGAGGGTGGCATGATGGGAGGGTGGCATGATGGGAGGGTGGCATGATGGGAGGGTGGCATGATGGGAGGGTGGCATGATGGGAGGGTGGCATGATGGGAGGGTGGCATGATGGGAGGGTGGCATGATGGCAGGGTGGCATGATGGCAGGGTGGCATGATGGGAGGGTGGCATGATGGGAGGGTGGCATGATGGGAGGGTGGCATGATGGGAGGGTGGCATGATGGGAGGGTGGCATGATGGGACGGTGGCATGATGGGACGGTGGCATGATGGGAGGGTGGCATGATGGGACGGTGGCATGATGGGAGGGTGGCATAATGGCAGGGTGGCATGATGGGAGGGTGGCATGATGGGAGGGTGGCATGATGGCAGGGTGGCATGATGGGAGGGTGGCATGATGGGAGGGTGGCATGATGGGACGGTGGCATGCTGGGAGGGTGGCATGATGGGAGGGTGGCATGATGGCAGGGTGGCATGATGGGAGGGTGGCATGATGGGAGGGTGGCATGATGGGAGGGTGGCATGATGGGAGGGTGGCATGATGGGAGGGTGGCATGATGGGAGGGTGGCATGATGGGAGGGTGGCATGATGGGACGGTGGCATGATGCCAGGGTGGCGGCCAAGAGTCTCAGAGGACTTTATACACTGAAGCTCTTTGATGTGGAGGACATAGGATCACACATTCATAGTGAGTCCTAAACCAGGTCCATTAGAAGGTCTATAATAGAAGTTTAATTTACAGTACTTGAATAATAATAATAATAATAATAATAATAATAATAATAATAATAATAATAATAATAATAATAATAATGATAATAATGTCTGATTGACACTTTGGGACCAAACTGTCCTGGGCTGAGCTGTCCTGGGCTGAGCTGTCCTGGGCTGAGCTGTCCTGGGCTGAGCTGTCCTGGGCTGAGCTGTCCTGGGCTGGTATCTACACATCCACATGTTATACAGTGTTTATCAGTCATTAGTATTGGGCTCAGAGAAATGACAGTACCACTGGGCTTCTGTTATGCTTACTCTGAGGTTTAGGCTGGTTATCTGTAAATCAACTTTTTACATTAACAGTTAAGTGATCATATATCCTGATACCTAGTCACCTTACCCCTGTACATATCTAACCCTAACACACCAGTATCCCTGCACATTGTAAATATGGTATTGGCACTGACCCTGGAACTGTCCCTGTATATAGCTACTGACCCTGGAACCGACCCTGTATATATATCTACTGACCCTGGAACCGACCCTGTATATAGCTACTGACCCTGGAACCGACCCTGTATATAGCTACTGACCCTGGAACCGACCCTGTATATATCTACTGACCCTGGAACCGACCCTGTATATAGCTACTGATCCTGGAACCGACCCTGTATATAGCTACTGATCCTGGAACCGACCCTGTATATATCTACTGACCCTGGAACTGTCCCTGTATATAGCTACTGACCCTGGAACCGACACTGTATATAGCTACTGACCCTGGAACCGACCCTGTATATAGCTACTGATCCTGGAACCGACCCTGTATATATCTACTGACCCTGGAACCGACCCTGTATATAGCTACTGACCCTGGAACCGACCCTGTATATAGCTACTGACCCTGGAACCGACCCTGTATATAACTACTGACCCTGGAACCGACCCTGTATATAGCTACTGACCCTGGAACCGACCCTGTATATAGCTACTGACCCTGCCTGGAACCGACCCTGTATATAGCTACTGATCCTGGAACCGACCCTGCATATAGCTACTGACCCTGGAACCGACCCTGTATATATATCTACTGACCCTGGAACCGACCCTGTATATAGCTACTGATCCTGGAACCGACCCTGTATATAGCTACTGACCCTGGAACCGACCCTGTATATATATCTACTGACCCTGGAACCGACCCTGTATATAGCTACTGACCCTGGAACCGACCCTGTATATAGCTACTGACCCTGGAACCGACCCTGTATATATCTACTGACCCTGGAACCGACCCTGTATATAGCTACTGACCATGTATATATCTACTGACCCTGTATATAGCTACTGACCCTGTATATAGCTACTGACCCTGGAACCGACCCTGTATATAGCTACTGACCATGTATATATCTACTGACCCTGTATATAGCTACTGACCCTGTATTTAGCTACTGACCCTGTATATAGCTACTGACCCTGGAACTGTCCCTGTATATAGCTACTGACCCTGGATCTGTCCCTGTATATAGCTACTGACCCTGGATCTGTCCCTGTATATAGCTACTGACCCTGGAACTGTCCCTGTATATAGCTACTGACCCTGGATCTGTCCCTGTATATAGCTACTGACCCTGGATCTGTCCCTGTATATAGCTACTGACCCTGGAACTGTCCCTGTATATAGCTACTGACCCTGGATCTGTCCCTGTATATAGCTACTGACCCTGGATCTGTCCCTGTATATAGCTACTGACCCTGGATCTGTCCCTGTATATAGCTACTGACCCTGGAACTGTCCCTGTATATAGCTACTGACCCTGGAACCGACCCTGTATATAGCTACTGACCATGTATATATCTACTGACCCTGTATATAGCTACTGACCCTGCATATAGCTACTGACCCTGGAACCGACCCTGTATATATCTACTGACCCTGGAACCGACCCTGTATATAGCTACTGACCATGTATATATCTACTGACCCTGTATATAGCTACTGACCCTGTATATAGCTACTGACCCTGGAACCGACCCTGTATATATCTACTGACCCTGTATATAGCTACTGACCCTGTATTTAGCTACTGACCCTGTATTTAGCTACTGACCCTGTATATAGCTACTGACCCTGGAACCGACCCTGTATATATCTACTGACCCTGGATCTGTCCCTGTATATAGCTACTGACCCTGGAACTGTCCCTGTATATAGCTACTGACCCTGGAACTGCCCCTGTATATAGCTACTGACCCTGGAACTGTCCCTGTATATAGCTACTGACCCTGTATATAGCTACTGACCCTGGAACTGTCCCTGTATATAGCTACTGACCCTGCCTGGAACTGTCCCTGTATATAGCTACTGACCCTGGAACTGTCCCTGTATATAGCTACTGACCCTGGAACTGTCCCTGTATATATCTACTGACCCTGGAACTGTCCCTGTATATAGCTACTGACCCTGGAACTGTCCCTGTATATAGCTACTGACCCTGGAACTGTCCCTGTATCTGTCCCTGTATATAGCTACTGTCCCTGTATATAGCTACTGACCCTGGAACTGTCCCTGTATATAGCTACTGACCCTGGAACTGTCCCTGTATCTGTCCCTGTATATAGCTACTGTCCCTGTATATAGCTACTGACCCTGGAACTGTCCCTGTATATAGCTACTGACCCTGGAACTGTCCCTGTATATAGCTACTGACCCTGGAACTGTCCCTGTATATAGCTACTGACCCTGGAACTGTCCCTGTATATAGCTACTGACCCTGGAACTGTCCCTGTATATAGCTACTGACCCTGGAACTGTCCCTGTATATAGCTACTGACCCTGGATCTGTCCCTGTATATAGCTACTGACTTTCTAGTGTTCTTCTTATTTCTATTTCTCGTGCGTCTTTGTTCTACTTTACTTTTTTATAAATGTTTTATAGTACTACTGATATTATTACTACTGATATTGATTACTGCATTGTTGGGAAAGAGCAAGAAAGGCATTTCACTGTACTAGTGCACGTGACAATCAAAACTTGAAACAGGGCTGATTGAGTACCTGAGTTGGGCACAATGAGGTGTCCTCCCTGGGAGTTGAAGGAGCCTGCGGCGGTGCAGGAGGGGTCTCGGGTCCGAGCCAGGCTCTGGCTACGCAGGTTCACGGTCTCACTGTCCAGCAGGGACTGGGTGACCTTAGGGGACAGCTTGGAGGAAAAGTCAGACAGGTCTTCCGATGGAGTGACCAGGCCGGAGGAGTTATACACCTTGATCTTCAGGTTGGGCAGGGGGTCCAGGAGGGGCGAGTTGGTCATGGGGATCTTGTCGGACATGTCGTGGAGGGCATAGACGGGCCCACGGTACATGGCTGCAGCGTTGGTCAGGTCCGGGGGAGCGGTGAGCAAGTCAGCTGTGGGTCAGAGGTCAGCGATGATTGGGTCATACGTTTTGTCAAATTCCAAATTAATATTTACCAAATTTGTTTATTTAGCCATGTAAATCAAGAACAAATTATCTTCACAATAATAACCTGGTTGATCAAGAGCAGACTGCATCAGGAAGTATGTACCATAGGTTTATATTTAGGAATTATTGTCTCAAAATGTCTAATCACACAATACAATGTCAAACCAAATGGGTCAAATGACTCAGTTCCATTACATTACAAGAGTTATTGTACGAGGCGTTTTCTATACGGGGGACTTTTGTTAAGAGCCCCGACACTTGGTCTGAACATTAACACTGATTGCTAATCAACTCGTTAGCATGCCACAACAGACACACCTGCTCTGAATGTAGCAGCTGATTACGCTCTGGGTTGAAGTTTCCCCTAGGTACAGATCTAGGATCAGCTTCCTCTCCACTAATCCTAACCTTAACCATTAGTGGGGAAAATGCTAAACTGACCTAAGATCAGCGTCTAGGGGCAACTTCACCCTACACCGTTGATTAAACCAGAGCCTCCATCATCTTCTATCTCCTTCTACGTCAGCTATGGTGCAGTATATGAAACAGACCTGCACGTTCAACATAGTAGTTGTTTTCATTCCAATACTATAGCTACTCTTGAACGAGATTTCCATTGGTTCCATTGAGCTAGGCATAGTCCCAAAAGGTACAAACAGCGCCCATGAGGCACTACAGACAGACTTGATGAAAACGCTGAAAGCATTAGAGCCCAGGTATGATATCATAAATCACTGAACATACGTTAAGCATCAACTCCTTTGTCTGAGTGTTAGTGTATGGTTCCATCCATCCCTCCATCCATCCATCATCTTACTGACAAGACGCTTTCTGCATACCAAATGGAAACATATTCCCTTTGTAGTGCACTGCTTCCCTCTGGGCCCTGGTGAAAAGTAGTGCACTACATCGGGAATAGGGTGCCATTTGGGACACAAAGGCTGATAATCCTGTTCCTATTCACAGTGGGAGCTCGTCCACTACTTTAGTTTGTTTGTGAAACCTCGCACCCCGATCCCTCACCGTCCCTCCCTCCCTCCTTCACCTTCACTCTGTCTGTGTACTCCTCCAGCCAGCTCATCTTTCCACCAATTCTCCCCCAGTGAAATGTAATTAACAGGCAACAGACCGCCAAGTGCGTGATGGAGGAGGAAGGAGGAAACGGAATTCTTTATTAATATTAACCTGAGACGAGCCTTCACCACCGGATTGACATCCTGATGGTCTGCTGATGAAATGTCACCCGGCACTCAGACACACACTCACACACACACAATGCGCTGCCGACCAAATTGCATTCCATCTTAGACCTCCGTTTTTCATTCACACCCTGATTTGAATGTTAATCCGGCCTCTGTCTTCCCCTCTCTCAGTAAGAGACCAGGCAGGCAACCAGCAGGGAACGTTCACAGCGGTGGACTACAGAAGCTTCTGTCTAGACGTAAAGGCCACCTTTAGGACCAGTGGGGGGGTGAGGGAGAGTATGGGATTAATAACACAAAGCTGCACGGTTGGTCTCCGACATCTTTTCAACCCTGATCTAATGAGAATTGCCTGTCACGCTGATGATGAAGGTCACTACTGTTGAGGTCTGGTGTTATCGTGAGTTGTCTGTACCGGTGAGGTCTGGTGTTATCGTGAGTTGTCTGTACCGGTGAGGTCTGGTGTTATCGTGAGTTGTCTGTATCGGTGAGGTCTGGTGTTATCGTGAGTTGTCTGTATCGGTGAGGTCTGGTGTTATCGTGTGTTGTCTGTATCGGTGAGGTCTGGTGTTATCGTGTGTTGTCTGTACCGGTGAGGTCTGGTGTTATCGTGAGTTGTCTGTACTGGTGAGGTCTGGTGTTATCGTGTGTTGTCTGTACCGGTGAGGTCTGGTGTTATCGTGAGTTGTCTGTACTGGTGAGGTCTGGTGTTATCGTGTGTTGTCTGTACCGGTGAGGTCTGGTGTTATCGTGTGTTGTCTGTACTGGTGAGGTCTGGTGTTATCGTGTGTTGTCTGTACCGGTGAGGTCTGGTGTTATCGTGAGTTGTCTGTACTGGTGAGGTCTGGTGTTATCGTGTGTTGTCTGTATCGGTGAGGTCTGGTGTTATCGTGTGTTGTCTGTACCGGTGAGGTCTGGTGTTATCGTGTGTTGTCTGTACTGGTGAGGTCTGGTGTTATCGTGTGTTGTCTGTACCGGTGAGGTCTGGTGTTATCGTGTGTTGTCTGTACTGGTGAGGTCTGGTGTTATCGTGTGTTGTCTGTACCTAACAGGTGCAATGGCAGAGGAAAACGTGGATGGTTGTGACATAGCTACAGTACTGGAGCATCAGGCAGTCTACCATGGAAATATAATTACTAGAATGGACATTACCTTTCAAGTTGATGCTATATGGTGGGTGGACCGGTGCGGCGGCCATATTGACTATACCCCCACAGAGGAAATGACTGTGGTCTGAGGTGCTTTGGGGCATTTTTCTATGGTCTGTACCATCCCCCAACAGGATGGAAGGAAAGAGGAAAGTCTATCAGGAATGACTAATGTTGAGTATCTGGACTCAACATTAGTAATCTATACCATGTAACATCTTGATGTTATCAGTGAAACAGAAAGCCATGATAGGAGGAGAAGGAAGTATTATACTTTCTCCGGGAGGCTATTATACAAAAAATAGCTAACTAAGAGAATTACTACGGCCATGATTAAATCATGGATATTAATTATGGTTACATTAGTGTATATCTAGATTAAATAAGCAGTTACAGTTGAAGTCGGAAGTTTACATACACCTTAGTCAAATACATTTAATCTCATTTTTTCACAATTCCTGACATGTAATCCTAGTAAAAATTCCCTGTCTTAGGTCAGTTAGGATCACCACTTTATTTTAAGAATGTGAAATGTCAGAATTATAGTAGAGAGAATGCTTTATTTCAGCTTTTATTTCTTTCATCACATTCCCAGTGGGTCAGAAGTTTACATACACTCAATTAGTATTTGGTAGCATTGCCTTTAAATTGTTTAACTTGGGTCAAACCTGTCGGGTAGCCTTCCACAAGCTTCCCACAATAAGTTGGGTGAATGTTGGCCCATTCCTCCTGACAGAGCTGGTGTAACGGAGTCAGGTTTGTAGGCCTCCTTGTTCGCACACGCTTTTTCAGTTCTGCCCACAAATGTTCTATAGGATTGAGGTCAGGGCTTTGTGATGGCCACTCCAATACCTTGATTTTGTTGTCCTTAAGCCATTTTGCCACAACTTTGGAAGTATGCTTGGGGTCACTGTCCATTTGGAAGACCCATTTGCGACCAAGCTTTAACTTCCTGACTGATGTCTTGAGATGTTGCTTCAATATATCCACATCATTTTCCTTCCTCATGATGCCATCTATTTTGTGAAGTGCACCAGTCCCTCCTGCAGCAAAGCACCCCCACAGCATGATGCTGCCACCCCCGTGCTTCACGGTTGGAATGGTGTTCTTTGGCTTGCAAGAAACCCCCTTTTTCCTCCAAACATAACAATGGTCATTATGGCCAAACAGTTTTATTTTTGTTTAATCAGACCAGAGGACATTTCTCCAAAAAGTACAATCTTTGTCCCCATGTGCAGTTGCAAACCGTAGTCTGGCTTTTTTATGGCGGTTTTGGAGCAGTGGCTTCTTCCTTGCTGAGCGGCCTTTCAGGTTATGTCGATATAGGACTCGTTTTACTGTGGATATACAGTAGATACTTTTGTACCTGTTTCCTCCAGCATCTTCACAAGGTCCTTTGCTGTTGTTCTAGGATTTATTTGCACTTTTCGCACCAAAGTACGTTCATCTCTAGGAGATAGAACGCGTCTCCTCCTGAGTGGTATGACGGCTGTGTGGTCCCATAGTGTTTATACTTGCGTACTATTGTTTGTACAGATGAACGTGGTACCTTCAGGTGTTTGGAAATTGCTCCCAAGGATGAACCAGACTTGTGGAGGTCTACAATTTGTTTTCTGAGGTCTTGGCTGATTTTCATTTACCCATGATGTCAAGCAAAGAGACACTGAGTTTGAAGGTAGGCCTTGAAATACATCCACAGGTACACCTCCAATTGACTCAAATGATGTCAATTAGCCTATCAGAAGCTTCTAAAGCCATGACATCATTTTCTGGAATTTTCCAAGCTGTTTAAAGGCACAGTCAACTTAGTGTATGTAAACTTCTGACCCACTGGAATTGTGATACAGTGAATTATAAGTGAAATAATCTGTCTGTAAACAATTGTTGGAAAAATTACTTGTGTCATGGACAAAGTAGATGTCCTAACCGACTTGCCAAAACTATAGTTTGTTAACAAGAAATGTGTGGAGTGGTTGAAAAACTAGTTTTAATGACTCCAACCTAAGTGTATGTAAACTTCTGACTTCAACTGTAAATAGCAATTCATAATCTTATTAACATACTGAAAGACACTGTGTTACTGCATATCCCCCTGTACGAAGAATTGTAGCACTTTATTTGACTGTCTCCACTAGTCTTTACCCGGTTTCTAATAGGACATGTTGGCTTCAAAAACATCTGTAACTACCTAGTACCAAATGGTGCTTGGTGGTGTTGGTTTAATGAATCCCCCCCAATAGTAATTTATACGGTGTTGTAGTACTCGAGTCCAGGACTCAGACTTGACTCAGACTCAAGTCAAGATTTTCACGACGCCGACTCGGACCAGTGGTGATTCGGACATGGACTCGACCGGTTATGACTTTGTCAGAAAATCTACCTATTTTGCATTATTCAACCTACTAATTTAGCTGCAGCAGAAAATGTTACATAGCTGTATTATCTAGTTTGCTTTACAATACTAATTAAAAGTAGCTCGTGACTTGAGTATAAAGGACTCACTCGAACACTAGGGACTTGGAACTCGACTCGGACTGGAGGTTTAGTGACTTAACTACATCACTGCAGTGTAATAACCATTTATATTACCATGTCATTTCTTAGTAGATATGGGTAATCTATACCATGTCATCTCTTAGTAGATATGGGTAATCTATACCATGTCATCTCTTAGTAGATATGGGTAATCTATACCATGTCATTTCCTAGTAAATATGGGTAATCTATACCATGTCATTTCCTAGAAAATATGGGTAATCTATACCATGTCATTTCTTAGTAAATATGGGTAATCTATACCATGTAATTTCTTAGTAAATATGGGTAATCTAGACCATGCCATTTCCTAGTAAATATGGGTAATCTATACCATGTAATTTCTTAGTAAATATGGGTAATCTATACCATGTCATTTCTTAGTAAATATGGGTAATCTATACCATGTCATTTCTTAGTATAGATTACCCATATTTACTAAGAAATGAAATAGTATGGATTACCCATATTTATTATGTAATTTCTTAGTAAATATGTGTAATATCTATGTCATGAAATAAAGTGCTACCGGAAAGACATCCCAAACTGAACCATTGTCTGAAGATGCAACGATAAGAGCACAGATAGAACTAGCCTGGGTACCAGACCTGTTTGTGCCATCCTTCCACTCCTGGCATGTGGCAAGGAGTGGCAAGGACTGGAATGATGGCACAAACAGGTCTGGTACCCAGGCTAAGCTAGAACCAAGTCACCGCCCCACATCCTACTCACCTGAGCGTGCTGTCTTTATATTGACCGACTGGAAGCCTCCGTTAAGGGCTGACGAGTCGATGTCAGAGTCAAAGTCGCGGTGGGTTTTCCGGTAGACGAAGAGCGCCACGATGACGGAGATGACCAGACACATGATGACAGCGATGACGATGCCTACGTAGAGAGCCATGTTTTCTGTGCTGGGGGCCGCTGTGACAGAGACACAGAGAGGGAGGGACACAGTGAGAACCTGGTTAGAATTAAACCTGATTAATACTTTAAGGCTGAACTAGGGCTGCCCCGACAAAAAAAAAAAACTTGGGTCGACCGAGTGTCGTCTGTTCCAATTGATTGATCAACATTTTAAAACGTGTATTTTCCCATATATAGACACACCCTATGTTTGAATAAAATCAACTATATGTAGGCTACTTTGCCTGATGCTTTATGCACTGCAATTAAAACATGAAGACACACAAATGAATAAAGAGAGGGAGCCAGAGATATATATATATATAGCCTAACCAGAAGAATGAAACCTGTTCCCGACCCTCCTTCCGCTGCCCGCTGCTGCTGGCTTCTACACATTCTGCCATTACACTCCTGAAGTTGCCTGTAATAGGCTACGCCAGCGGTTGGCAACCTAATCCATTTGGAGTGCCAAGTTATCCTACCATTTATACTGATCTGCGTGCCAGTTATGATTTTCATAACCACATCTTCGTGGAACAATTTTCATTTAATTTGTAATAAAAGTCTTCATATCTCAAAATCAATGTCAATGGAAGAAAGAGCCATTCCTATACAACCTCTCCATCTCCGTGAGTTTAGGGTCCAGTTTGAGTTGATCTGCCAGAAGTTTCTTGGCCTTGACTTCTGTGTCATGCCAAGTTTCAGTCTTTGTGTCCTCAATTCCATCGATTAAAACGTTATTGCGCCTCAATTGGTTTTCGAGGTAGTTTCCTCTGGAAGAGTGCTTGTCAAGTGTTGTGGTTTTGAATGCAGTCTGGCTGGTGACATTCATGCCCTTTAGCTCCTCCACCTCTGACTGTGTAAACACCAAACTGTTTAAATTCCATTACATCCTTAAACAGATCATCAACCCTTTTATTCCTCTTCGACATTGATCTTTGCAGCATTTTTCTGTCTGGCATTAGCCATGCTACAAGCTTGTTGTGAGCTAAAATGAGTTCGCAAACAACCCACACCCCGCCTCCTGAAAACAAGCTCTGCCAGTGAAATGGCAAACACACACAAGCAACACAGACTTGATGTCACATGCACCAGTACGATAAACAGAGAGAAGGCAGAGGACTTACTCGCTCTATGGATCCTGGCTGCACTTTACTAAACGAGCGGGAAATCACCAACTCGCAAGTTACTCCTAGCAGTATGCAGGGCAGTAAATCAAAACACCGGTAAAAGATGCTTGGGAGAGACATTGTAGGAGCATTCACTTACCCACTGAACGAGTAGCGTGAACGAGCACCGTGAACTTCTTCTCATACATGGTAAAATGATTCCCTACTCTATTCAGTGCTTGTTCTCTCACATAAACTGAAATTGAGCGAACAGTGTAGAATTTTAGCAACCAGGAAATGACCGAGGGATTTCTACATTGGCCCCTTCCACTAGATAAACACAGCGACAAACTCAAAACAGCTTTCCCATTTTGACAGATGCCGCTCCGCGCGAGAAGTCAATAGGTGAATATCACAGCCAATCACAACACTGGCGGATAAGTAAATGTAGCACCTTTAATAAGCCTGAACATTTCAAAAGTGACATTTTTTATATCAAACCCGAGGCAGACCCATAAAGTTTTTATTGATGGGTTGACTGTGCTGCTAAATGGGGGGGCTAAAAGAATTCAAAGGGCTCAGTGGAGAACAGGACCAGAATACATGGCTGAGCTCCTACACATCATCAAGGAGGAAACAGTCTAGTACAAGTGACATTTCAAACACGTTTAGTTATGCCACTTGCCTCATCTATGGCGTATTCAGCAGGGCTAGATTTAGTCAGCAGTTAGAGGGATGAAGAAAGGAAATAATAAAAACTCAGTCATAAAGTCAAATCTGTCATACAGGCAGGATTTCGTCACAATATTGACAATAATCCAGATCATAGATCTTAAAATTCCCACTCAGATTTACACAAGGGTCAATGATAACCTCCTGCCACTAGAGGGAGATATAAACCACATTTGTTCCCACTGGTAGAATTGCCCTCTACTATGGCTGTCATCTTCATGACCTGGAACCATTATGGGGTGTACGGGGAAGTTGCCCCTGAACATGGATCTTGGGTCAGTTTTGCATTTCCCCCACTAATGGCTAAGGTAAGGTTTGGGGAAGGGGAAGCTGATCCTAGATCTGTACCACAGATCTCACGTAGAATGTCAACCATGAACAGGAAGAAGAGCAGAGAGACACTAACTGTACCACCTATCACATAACAGATGATCTCTTACATCACAACGGCTCCTTAGTCTGTTCAATTCTTAACCTCAAAGTGACAACAATAGTTCCCAGTTGAGTGCAGTGGTTCTCAACTGGTTTTGCCTCGGGACCCAAATTGAACCAGGTTGTCTGAGTCGCGACCCAATATTCACATCATGAAAAATAATCGCCAAAATACAAATCTGGAAAACTAATTTTAATGCTATATTGATAGTAAATGTAGCAATTAAATGTCAAGGTACATACACTATATAATGTTGTGATAGCCTGGGCTATATTCCCTACATATACTATATAATGTTGTGATAGCCTGGGCTATATTCCCTTCATATAATATATAATGTTGTGATAGCCTGGGCTATATTCCCTACATATAATATATCATGTTGTGATAGCCTGGGCTATATGCCCTACATATACTATATAATGTTGTGATAGCCTGGGCTATATTCCCTACATATACTATATCCTGTTGTGATAGCCTGGGCTATATCCCCTACATATACTATATCCTGTTGTGATAGCCTGGGCTATATGCCCTACATATACTATATCATGTTGTGATAGCTTGGGCTATATTCCCTACATATACTATATAATGTTGTGATAGCCTGGGCTATATGCCCTACATATACTATATAATGTTGTGATAGCCTGGGCTATATTCCCTACATATACTATATCCTGTTGTGATAGCCTGGGCTATATTCCCTACATATACTATATAATGTTGTGATAGCCTGGGCTATATTCCCTACATATACTATATCATGTTGTGATAGCCTGGGCTATATTCCCTACATATACTATATCATGTTGTGATAGCCTGGGCTATATTCCCTACATATACTATATCATGTTGTGATAGCCTGGGCTATATTCCCTACATATACTATATCATGTTGTGATAGCCTGGGCTATATGCCCTACATATACTATATAATGTTGTGATAGCCTGGGCTATATGCCCTACATATACTATATCCTGTTGTGATAGCCTGGGCTATATGCCCTACATATACTATATCCTGTTGTGATAGCCTGGGCTGTATTCCCTACATATACTATATCCTGTTGTGATAGCCTGGGCTATATGCCCTACATATACTATATAATGTTGTGATAGCCTGGGCTATATTCCCTACATATACTATATAATGTTGTGATAGCCTGGGCTATATTCCCTACATATACTATATCCTGTTGTGATAGCCTGGGCTATATGCCCTACATATACTATATAATGTTGTGATAGCCTGGGCTATATGCCCTACATATACTATATAATGTTGTGATAGCCTGGGCTATATTCCCTACATATACTATATCCTGTTGTGATAGCCTGGGCTATATGCCCTACATATACTATATCATGTTGTGATAGCCTGGGCTGTATTCCCTACATATACTATATCCTGTTGTGATAGCCTGGGCTATATGCCCTACATATACTATATAATGTTGTGATAGCCTGGGCTATATGCCCTACATATACTATATCCTGTTGTGATAGCCTGGGCTATATGCCCTACATATACTATATCATGTTGTGATAGCCTGGGCTATATGCCCTACGTATACTATATCATGTTGTGATAGCCTGGGCTATATGCCCTACATATACTATATCATGTTGTGATAGCCTGGGCTATATGCCCTACATATACTATATCCTGTTGTGATAGCCTGGGCTATATTCCCTACATATACTATATCATGTTGTGATAGCCTGGGCTATATGCCCTACATATACTATATCATGTTGTGATAGCCTGGGCTATATTCCCTACATATACTATATCATGTTGTGATAGCCTGGGCTATATTCCCTACATATACTATATCATGTTGTGATAGCCTGGGCTATATGCCCTACATATACTATATAATGTTGTGATAGCCTGGGCTATATGCCCTACATATACTATATCCTGTTGTGATAGCCTGGGCTATATGCCCTACATATACTATATCATGTTGTGATAGCCTGGGCTATATGCCCTACATATACTATATCCTGTTGTGATAGCCTGGGCTATATGCCCTACATATACTATATCCTGTTGTGATAGCCTGGGCTATATGCCCTACATATACTATATCATGTTGTGATAGCCTGGGCTATATTCCCTACATATACTATATAATGTTGTGATAGCCTGGGCTATATGCCCTACATATACTATATCCTGTTGTGATAGCCTGGGCTATATGCCCTACATATACTATATCCTGTTGTGATAGCCTGGGCTATATGCCCTACATATACTATATCATGTTGTGATAGCCTGGGCTATATGCCCTACATATACTATATCATGTTGTGATAGCCTGGGCTATATGCCCTACATATACTATATCATGTTGTGATAGCCTGGGCTATATGCCCTACATATACTGTTGTGATAGCCTGGGCTATATGCCCTACATATACTGTTGTGATAGCCTGGGCTATATTCCCTACATATACTATATCCTGTTAGGATAGCCTGGGCTATATGCCCTACATATACTATATCATGTTGTGATAGCCTGGGCTATATGCCCTACATATACTATATCATGTTGTGATAGCCTGGGCTATATGCCCTACATATACTATATCCTGTTGTGATAGCCTGGGCTATATGCCCTACATATACTATATCATGTTGTGATAGCCTGGGCTATATGCCCTACATATACTATATCATGTTGTGATAGCCTGGGCTATATGCCCTACATATACTATATCCTGTTGTAACAGCCTGGGCTATATTCTCTACACACTGTTCCTTTTTCTCTGGTGTCAGATATGCCAGAATTAGCAGCATTATAACTTTACTAAAGTTCTTACTACTCCCTCTACTGCAGCCTCTGCACCAGGCAGAAACATCTGACCCCCTGCTACACTTCCCCTAGGTACAGATCCAGGATCAGCTTCCCCTCCCACAATCCTAACCTTCACCATCAGTGGGGGAGTTACTAAACTGACCCCACCCTTCAGCAACTGTCCTATACGGCCACAACCATCAACGTCTCCCAGACCTGATCACATGTGGCGTGTCAACAGTAGTCCACTGGGTTCTCCTCTAAATTGGATCTGGATGAAACATCCATCTCCTCTCAATCATGAATTTTCAATTTTTTTGCCGTTTCAGAAACATGGTTGACTGAAGAGACAGTCCAGTAGACAAACAATATCCCACTGACTGGGTTGATCAATCATGTGTGAGGGGGGACGCTCCATCTTCAACGTTTCTTCTGACAGTAGCTGGGAGCTAGACCCACTACATGCACGCACGCCTGCGTGCACACAAAGGTCAGGCTTTGTGCATGCAGGGGGGAAGGGACGGAAACACTCATGAACGAGTCAGGAGATCAGATTGATCCCATCGACCAAGCCTAGCCTCTAATTAAGACAATATGCAGATGGCTTATGCACAGCCAGTGGGGCTGAGGGTAGCAAGGTCTGATTACCTGGCAACCTCTGCTGCCCCTGGGGGTAGCACATACACGCCACAAAATCAACGGCTCTGGGTCTCAAGCCCCCCTCTATTGATTTCTGGACTTTTCTTTCTGTCCCGCTAGGCAGATTGAGACAGGGGAGGCTAATGCAGCTAGCTGCAAGTACCTGATCAGCATCCAGACTAGCTCTAAAGTGGACGTAGGTAGCTAAACAAGATGGAGGGAGAGAGAGTTCTGTCTTCAGTCAGGGTAATCACCATTGGCTAATCCGAGCATTGATACCAGAGGAAAAGCAAATACTTTCATGTGGGTCACTGAATAATGAGGAGTGAATGAGGGTGAAATGGAGGGCACCAGCACACCCCTAGCAACATCTAGCTCCCATCTGACACCCCTAGTAACATCTAGGTCCCATCTCTGACACCTATAGCAACATCAAGCTCCCATCTCTGACCCCTAGCAACATCAAGCTCCTATCTGACACCCCTAGCTCCCATAATATAATGATAATATAATATGCCATTTAGCAGACACTTTTATCCAAAGCGACTTACAGTCATGCGTGCATACATATTTATTTATTTTGTGTATGGGTGGTCCCGGGGATCGAACCCACTACCTTGGCGTTACAAGCGCCGTGCTCTACCAGCTGAGCTACAGAGGACCACCCATCTCTGACACTAGCTCCTTTCGCCTGTTCCCTACTGTAAGTATGACATCCTGTTATCCAAGATTTTACAAAGAAATATAATATTTACATTTGAGTCATTTTTGGACATTCTTACGGTCAATGCATTCAGCTAAGGTAGGTAAGACAACCACATCACAGTAACTGACAGGAAAACTGTCCTCCAAAAAGAGCAGCTATTTCTGAAATCAGTGCTAGTAAGAAATAGAAAAATACAAATAATTGCTAATCTCTTCTGAAAAATCAAAACACCGGTCAAAGATGCTTGGGAGAGACAATGGTAGGAGCATTCACTTACCCACCGAACGAGTAGCGTGAACGAGCACCGTGAACTTCTTCTCATACATGAATTTCCTTTAAACCAGGTTTAGAGTAAGGCTCGCTAAACTAGTTTATCTAGTTTCTACTGTAGCCTAGGTCTTGATGGGTTACTGAACAAATAGTGAGGGGATACATCCTTGACTTCTTAAATACCGTATTACAGTACGTTACTGTACATGTTACTGTATTACGGCACATGTTACTGTATTACGGTACAGGTTACTGTATTACTGTACATGTTACTGTATTACTGTACATGTTACTGTATTACGGCACATGTTACTGTATTACGGCACATGTTACTGTATTGCGGTACAGGTTACTGTATTACGGTACAGGTTACTGTATTACGGTACAGGTTACTGTATTACTGTACATGTTACTGTATTACTGTACATGTTACTGTATTACGGCACATGTTACTGTATTACGGCACATGTTACTGTATTGCGGTACAGGTTACTGTATTACGGTACAGGTTACTGTATTACTGTACATGTTACTGTATTACTGTACATGTTACTGTATTACGGCACATGTTACTGTATTACGGCACATGTTACTGTATTGCGGTACAGGTTACTGTATTACGGTACAGGTTACTGTATTACGGTACAGGTTACTGTATTACTGTACATGTTACTGTATTACGGTACAGGTTACTGTATTGTGGTTCATGTTACTGTACATGTTACATAAAATGTGTAATTATAACTTAAATACTGTTTTATTTTATACTATTATGTATTATGTTATATACAGTGTGACACATTTCCTTCATTACATTTACATTTTTAGTCATTTAGCAGACGCTCTTATCCAGAGCGACTTCATGACACCAATAGCTAAATAACCTATAGTGGGAGTGCTAGAATAAAGATATGGAACATTTCTTCCTATAGTACAATCCCCTCCCACAACCTCTCCACCTCCCTACAGTTATTTCACATATATCTCCCCGCTGTGATGAGAACACTAGGAGCCCAAAACGCCAGCATCAGAATGTATAACTAAGATTAATAGATGTCTTTGAACATGAAAAGAAAATGAGCACAGAACAAATTATCTGCCAATGAAATCCTGAGAATGATTATTGTGTTTAATATCTAAGCTCATAGCTCAAGGAGTGTGAGAGATAGAGTCCTCAGTAAAACTCTCTCTCACATCGAGATGAGGAGGCTGTAAAACCACAGAGACACTGGAACCTCTCTGACACTAGAGACCAGTATAGTGGGGCTGAGTGGAGGAGGAGGATACACTAGAGACCAGTATAGTGGGGCTGAGTGGAGGAGAAGGAGGATACACTAGAGACCAGTATAGTGGGGCTGACTGGAGGAGGAGGAGGATACACTAGAGACCAGTATATTGGGGCTGACTGGAGGAGGAGGAGGATACACTAGAGACCAGTATAGTGGGGCTGACTGGAGGAGGAGGAGGAGGAGGATACACTAGAGACCAGTATATTGGGGCTGACTGGAGGAGGAGGAGGAGGAGGATACACTAGAGACCAGTATAGTGGGGCTGACTGGAGGAGGAGGAGGAGGAGGATACACTAGAGACCAGTATAGTGGGGCTGAGTGGAGGAGGAGGAGGATACACTAGAGACCAGTATATTGGGGCTGAGTGGAGGAGGAGGATACACTAGAGACCAGTATAGTGGGGCTGACTGGAGGAGGAGGAGGATACACTAGAGACCAGTATAGTGGGGCTGAGTGGAGGAGGAGGAGGATACACTAGAGACCAGTATATTGGGGCTGAGTGGAGGAGGAGGATACACTAGAGACCAGTATAGTGGGGCTGAGTGGAGGAGGAGGATACACTAGAGACCAGTATAGTGGGGCTGAGTGGAGGAGGAGGAGGAGGATACACTAGAGACCAGTATAGTGGGGCTGACTGGAGGAGGAGGATACACTAGAGACCAGTATAGTGGGGCTGACTGGAGGAGGAGGATACACTAGAGACCAGTATAGTGGGGCTGAGTGGAGGAGGAGGATACACTAGAGACCAGTATAGTGGGGCTGACTGGAGGAGGAGGATACACTAGAGACCAGTATAGTGGGGCTGACTGGAGGAGGAGGAGGATACACTAGAGACCAGTATAGTGGGGCTGACTGGAGGAGGAGGATACACTAGAGACCAGTATAGTGGGGCTGAGTGGAGGAGGAGGAGGATACACTAGAGACCAGTATAGTGGGGCTGAGTGGAGGAGGAGGATACACTAGAGACCAGTATAGTGGGGCTGAGTGGAGGAGGAGGAGGATACACTAGAGACCAGTATAGTGGGGCTGAGTGGAGGAGGAGGATACACTAGAGACCAGTATAGTGGGGCTGAGTGGAGGAGGAGGAGGATACACTAGAGACCAGTATAGTGGGGCTGACTGGAGGAGGAGGAGGATACACTAGAGACCAGTATAGTGGGGCTGACTGGAGGAGAAGGAGGATACACTAGAGACCAGTATAGTGGGGCTGACTGGAGGAGGAGGATACACTAGAGACCAGTATAGTGGGGCTGAGTGGAGGAGGAGGATACACTAGAGACCAGTATAGTGGGGCTGACTGGAGGAGGAGGATACACTAGAGACCAGTATAGTGGGGCTGAGTGGAGGAGGAGGATACACTAGAGACCAGTATAGTGGGGCTGACTGGAGGAGGAGGATACACTAGAGACCAGTATAGTGGGGCTGACTGGAGGAGGAGGATACACTAGAGACCAGTATAGTGGGGCTGAGTGGAGGAGGAGGATACACTAGAGACCAGTATAGTGGGGCTGACTGGAGGAGGAGGAGGAGGATACAATAGAGACCAGTATAGTGGGGCTGACTGGAGGAGGAGGAGGATACACTAGAGACCAGTATAGTGGGGCTGAGTGGAGGAGGAGGATACACTAGAGACCAGTATAGTGGGGCTGAGTGGAGGAGGAGGAGGATACACTAGAGACCAGTATAGTGGGGCTGAGTGGAGGAGGAGGAGGATACACTAGAGACCAGTATAGTGGGGCTGACTGGAGGAGGAGGAGGATACACTAGAGACCAGTATAGTGGGGCTGACTGGAGGAGGAGGATACACTAGAGACCAGTATAGTGGGGCTGAGTGGAGGAGGAGGATACACTAGAGACCAGTATAGTGGGGCTGACTGGAGGAGGAGGAGGAGGATACAATAGAGACCAGTATAGTGGGGCTGACTGGAGGAGGAGGAGGATACACTAGAGACCAGAATAGTGGGGCTGAGTGGAGGAGGAGGATACACTAGAGACCAGTATAGTGGGGCTGAGTGGAGGAGGAGGAGGATACACTAGAGACCAGTATAGTGGGGCTGAGTGGAGGAGGAGGAGGATACACTAGAGACCAGTATAGTGGGGCTGACTGGAGGAGGAGGAGGATACACTAGAGACCAGTATAGTGGGGCTGACTGGAGGAGGAGGATACACTAGAGACCAGTATAGTGGGGCTGACTGGAGGAGGAGGAGGATACACTAGAGACCAGTATAGTGGGGCTGACTGGAGGAGGAGGATACACTAGAGACCAGTATAGTGGGGCTGAGTGGAGGAGGAGGAGGATACACTAGAGACCAGTATAGTGGGGCTGAGTGGAGGAGGAGGATACACTAGAGACCAGTATAGTGGGGCTGAGTGGAGGAGGAGGATACACTAGAGACCAGTATAGTGGGGCTGAGTGGAGGAGGAGGAGGATACACTAGAGACCAGTATAGTGGGGCTGAGTGGAGGAGGAGGATACACTAGAGACCAGTATAGTGGGGCTGAGTTGAGGAAGAGGAGGATACACTAGAGACCAGTATAGTGGGGCTGAGTGGAGGAGGAGGAGGATACACTAGAGACCAGTATAGTGGGGCTGACTGGAGGAGGAGGAGGATACACTAGAGACCAGTATAGTGGGGCTGAGTGGAGGAGGAGGATACACTAGAGACCAGTATAGTGGGGCTGACTGGAGGAGGAGGATACACTAGAGACCAGTATAGTGGGGCTGAGTGGAGGAGGAGGAGGATACACTAGAGACCAGTATAGTGGGGCTGACTGGAGGAGTAGGAGGATACACTAGAGACCAACATAGTGGGGCTGACTGGAGGAGGAGGAGGATACACTAGAGACCAGTATAGTGGGGCTGAATGGAGGAGGAGGATACACTAGAGACCAGTATAGTGGGGCTGAGTGGAGGAGGAGGATACACTAGAGACCAGTATAGTGGGGCTGAATGGAGGAGGAGGATACACTAGAGACCAGTATAGTGGGGCTGACTGGAGGAGGAGGATACACTACAGACCAGTATAGTGGGGCTGAGTGGAGGAGGAGGAGGATACACTAGAGACCAGTATAGTGGGGCTGAGTGGAGGAGGAGGAGGATACACTAGAGACCAGTATAGTGGGGCTGAGTGGAGGAGGAGGAGGATACACTAGAGACCAGTATAGTGGGGCTGAGTGGAGGAGGAGGAGGCTACACTAGAGACCAGTATAGTGGGGCTGAGTGGAGGAGGAGGCTACACTAGAGACCAGTATAGTGGGGCTGAGTGGAGGAGGAGGATACACTAGAGACCAGTATAGTGGGGCTGAGTGGAGGAAGAGGAGGATACACTAGAGACCAGTATAGTGGGGGTGAGTGGAGGAGGAGGATACACTAGAGACCAGTATAGTGGGGCTGAGTGGAGGAGGAGGATACACTAGAGACCAGTATAGTGGGGCTGAGTGGAGGAGGAGGAAGATACACTAGAGACCAGTATAGTGGGGCTGAGTGGAGGAGGAGGAGGAGGATACACTAGAGACCAGTATAGTGGGGCTGACTGGAGGAGGAGGATACACTAGAGACCAGTATAGAGGGGCTGACTGGAGGAGGAGGAGGATACACTAGAGACCAGTATAGTGGGGCTGAGTGGAGGAGGAGGAGGATACACTAGAGACCAGTATAGTGGGGCTGAGTGGAGGAGGAGGAGGATACACTAGAGACCAGTATAGTGGGGCTGAGTGGAGGAGGAGGAGGATACACTAGAGACCAGTATAGTGGGGCTGACTGGAGGAGGAGGATACACTAGAGACCTGTATAGTGGGGCTGAGTGGAGGAGGAGGAGGATACACTAGAGACCAGTATAGTGGGGCTGAGTGGAGGAGGAGGATACACTACAGACCAGTATAGTGGGGCTGAGTGGAGGAGGAGGATACACTAGAGACCAGTATAGTGGGGCTGACTGAAGGAGGAGGATACACTAGAGACCAGTATAGTGGGGCTGAGTTGAGGAGGAGGATACACTAGAGACCAGTATAGTGGGGCTGAGTGGAGGAGGAGGATACACTAGAGACCAGTATAGTGGGGCTGACTGGAGGAGGAGGATACACTAGAGACCAGTATAGTGGGGCTGAGTGGAGGAGGAGGAGGATACACTAGAGACCAGTATAGAGGGGCTGACTGGAGGAGGAGGATACACTAGAGACCAGTATAGTGGGGCTGAGTGGAGGAGGAGGAGGATACACTAGAGACCAGTATAGTGGGGCTGACTGGAGGAGGAGGATACACTAGAGACCTGTATAGTGGGGCTGACTGGAGGAGGAGGAGGAGGAGGATACACTAGAGACCAGTATAGTGGGGCTGACTGGAGGAGGAGGAGAATACACTAGAGACCAGTATAGTGGGGCTGACTGGAGGAGGAGGATACACTAGAGACCTGTATAGTGGGGCTGAGTGGAGGAGGAGGAGGATACACTAGAGACCAGTATAGTGGGGCTGAGTGGAGGAGGAGGATACACTACAGACCAGTATAGTGGGGCTGAGTGGAGGAGGAGGATACACTAGAGACCAGTATAGTGGGGCTGACTGGAGGAGGAGGATACACTAGAGACCAGTATAGTGGGGCTGAGTGGAGGAGGAGGATACACTAGAGACCAGTATAGTGGGGCTGACTGCAGGAGGAGGATACACTAGAGACCAGTATATTGGGGCTGAGTGGAGGAGGAGGATACACTAGAGACCAGTAAAGTGGGGCTGACTGGAGGAGGAGGATACACTAGAAACCAGTATAGTGGGGCTGAGTGGAGGAAGAGGAGGATACACTAGAGACCAGTATAGTGGGGCTGAGTGGAGGAGGAGGATACACTAGAGACCAGTATAGTGGGGCTGAGTGGAGGAGGAGGATACACTAGAGACCAGTATAGTGGGGCTGAGTGGAGGAGGAGGAGGAGGAGGAGGAGGAGGAGGAGGAGGAGGAGGAGGAGGAGGATACACTAGAGACCAGTATAGTGGGGCTGAGTGGAGGAGGAGGATACACTAGAGACCAGTATAGTGGGGCTGACTGGAGGAGGAGGATACACTAGAGACCAGTATAGTGGGGCTGAGTTGAGGAGGAGGAGGATACACTAGAGACCAGTATAGTGGGGCTGAGTGGAGGAGGAGGATACACTAGAGACCAGTATAGTGGGGCTGAGTTGAGGAGGAGGAGGATACACTAGAGACCAGTATAGTGGGGCTGAGTGGAGGAGGAGGATACACTAGAGACCAGTATAGTGGGGCTGAGTGGAGGAGGAGGAGGATACACTAGAGACCAGTATAGAGGGGCTGACTGGAGGAGGAGGATACACTAGAGACCAGTATAGAGGGGCTGAGTGGAGGAGGAGGATACACTAGAGACCAGTATAGTGGGGCTGAGTGGAGGAGGAGGAGGATACACTAGAGACCAGTATAGTGGGGCTGAGTGGAGGAGGAGGATACACTAGAGACCAGTATAGTGGGGCTGAGTGGAGGAGGAGGAGGATACACTAGAGACCAGTATAGAGGGGCTGACTGGAGGAGGAGGATACACTAGAGACCAGTATAGTGGGGCTGAGTGGAGGAGGAGGAGGATACACTAGAGACCAGTATAGAGGGGCTGACTGGAGGAGGAGGATACACTAGAGACCAGTATAGTGGGGCTGACTGGAGGAGGAGGAGGATACACTAGAGACCAGTATAGTGGGGCTGACTGGAGGAGGAGGATACACTAGAGACCTGTATAGTGGGGCTGAGTGGAGGAGGAGGAGGATACACTAGAGACCAGTATAGTGGGGCTGAGTGGAGGAGGAGGATACACTACAGACCAGTATAGTGGGGCTGAGTGGAGGAGGAGGATACACTAGAGACCAGTATAGTGGGGCTGACTGGAGGAGGAGGATACACTAGAGACCAGTATAGTGGGGCTGAGTGGAGGAGGAGGATACACTAGAGACCAGTATAGTGGGGCTGACTGCAGGAGGAGGATACACTAGAGACCAGTATATTGGGGCTGAGTGGAGGAGGAGGATACACTAGAGACCAGTATAGTGGGGCTGACTGGAGGAGGAGGATACACTAGAAACCAGTATAGTGGGGCTGAGTGGAGGAAGAGGAGGATACACTAGAGACCAGTATAGTGGGGCTGAGTGGAGGAGGAGGATACACTAGAGACCAGTATAGTGGGGCTGAGTGGAGGAGGAGGAGGAGGAGGAGGAGGAGGAGGATACACTAGAGACCAGTATAGTGGGGCTGAGTGGAGGAGGAGGAGGATACACTAGAGACCAGTATAGTGGGGCTGAGTGGAGGAGGAGGAGGATACACTAGAGACCAGTATAGTGGGGCTGAGTGGAGGAGGAGGATACACTAGAGACCAGTATATTGGGGCTGAGTGGAGGAGGAGGATACACTAGAGACCAGTATAGTGGGGCTGACTGGAGGAGGAGGATAAATTAGAGACCAGTATAGTGGGGCTGAGTTGAGGAGGAGGAGGATACACTAGAGACCAGTATAGTGGGGCTGAGTGGAGGAGGAGGATACACTAGAGACCAGTATAGTGGGGCTGAGTTGAGGAAGAGGAGGCTACACTAGAGACCAGTATAGTGGGGCTGAGTGGAGGAGGAGGATACACTAGAGACCAGTATAGTGGGGCTGAGTGGAGGAGGATACACTAGAGACCAGTATAGTGGGGCTGAGTGGAGGAGGAGGATACACTAGAGACCAGTATAGTGGGGCTGACTGGAGGAGGAGGATACACTAGAGACCAGTATAGTGGGGCTGAGTTGAGGAAGAGGAGGATACACTAGAGACCAGTATAGTGGGGCTGAGTGGAGGAGGAGGAGGATACACTAGAGACCAGTATAGTGGGGCTGACTGGAGGAGGAGGAGGATACACTAGAGACCAGTATAGTGGGGCTGAGTGGAGGAGGAGGATACACTAGAGACCAGTATAGTGGGGCTGACTGGAGGAGGAGGAGGAGGATACACTAGAGACCAGTATAGTGGGGCTGAGTGGAGGAGGAGGATACACTAGAGACCAGTATAGTGGGGCTGAGTGGAGGAGGAGGAGGATACACTAGAGACCAGTATAGTGGGGCTGACTGGAGGAGGAGGAGGAGGATACACTAGAGACCAGTATAGTGGGGCTGACTGGAGGAGGAGGAGGATACACTAGAGACCAGTATAGTGGGGCTGAGTGGAGGAGGAGGATACACTAGAGACCAGTATAGTGGGGCTGAGTGGAGGAGGAGGAGGATACACTAGAGACCAGTATAGTGGGGCTGACTGGAGGAGGAGGATACACTAGAGACCAGTATAGTGGGGCTGAGTGGAGGAGGAGGATACACTAGAGACCAGTATAGTGGGGGTGAGTGGAGGAGGAGGATACACTAGAGACCAGTATAGTGGGGCTGAGTGGAGGAGGAGGATACACTAGAGACCAGTATAGTGGGGCTGACTGGAGGAGGAGGATACACTAGAGACCAGTATAGTGGGGCTGAGTGGAGGAGGAGGATACACTAGAGACCAGTATAGTGGGGCTGACTGGAGGAGGAGGATACACTAGAGACCAGTATAGTGGGGCTGACTGGAGGAGGAGGAGGATACACTAGAGACCAGTATATTGGGGCTGAGTGGAGGAGGAGGATACACTAGAGACCAGTATAGTGGGGCTGACTGGAGGAGGAGGATACACTAGAAACCAGTATAGTGGGGCTGAGTGGAGGAAGAGGAGGATACACTAGAGACCAGTATAGTGGGGCTGAGTGGAGGAGGAGGATACACTAGAGACCAGTATAGTGGGGCTGAGTGGAGGAGGAGGATACACTAGAGACCAGTATAGTGGGGCTGAGTGGAGGATACACTAGGAGTATCATCAAGGAGGGGAACACTGTAAAGACAGATGTGTGTGTAACCTTAAGGAATAGGTGGTATGGCATGACATAGGGAGGGGGGGGGGGGGGGGGGGGAAATCAAGAGGACACAAATCAATCAACAAAATAAGGAATGGAATGGAAAACAAAAAATACACCAACTCACATGAAAATCCCAAATCACTGTCGGCTTTAGGCTCAGTGGACAGCTGATATAATGAACCTTGAGGGGGAGAGAAGGGGCGGGAAGTCAAAACAAATGGAACAAAACAAAAGAGCAACCAAGAAGAAAATCAAAATGGACACCCATCACTGAAAATGTAAACATAGACCTTAATATATTGTCTTTCCTTCTTTCAAAACCTAACTGAATGAGAAATGAATGGCACTGTGATACAAACCTTGCACTGCAGTGACAGCGGTAGCACAGTCAGTGATCTACTTTGTTCAGGCACGCAGACTTTCATTAAAGTGTAGTGTATAATTAATAGAGTACAGCTTGGCCATTTAGAACGCTCCTGTCACCCCTGCTGCACCGCCACCCTTAATGGGACAATACACTTTCAAATCAAAAAGTTTGTCCGATGTTTTCAGACCTCTACAGTAGTCTAACGTCAAGATGAAACCACGTCCCATGACATTGGTTGTGTAGATCCAGCTATATGCCTGCACCCCAAAATTAATGTAAAAGACAAGCAATAAATAAAACAAAAGAAATATAGATGGTGCTTTTCCAATGATCTGAGATTGAGCCTTATTAGCTACCGTGTCATGGGACCTGGGGTTTCATCTTGACATCACTCTGCTTCTGAGGTCTGAAAACGTCGGACAAACTTTTATTAACAAGTGAAATGTCCCTTTAAGATTAGAACATCAGCTCAGGAGAGATGTGGAGATGAGTGGCGTTATACACACAGACCTTATGGACACATGGTACATTGACTTGACTGTACAGGACGTTATGGAGAGATCACACGCACACGTCACAATACAATCACACTGTAGACAGACAATGATGTTGACACTGAACTTGAGGAATGACGAGTGTAATAACAGGTTGCCTATTTTAAAAACGCAACATGGAGGAGAAGATGAAAGACAACGTAAGGTGTCCATATTAGGACATCCTCAATCTCAGCAGGACTAATATGGACACCGTGACGTTGAAACAAAAAAAGGGGAAAGGAGTTTATAACAACTAGCGAAGGACTGAAGTCAGAGGGAAAAGACACAGGGCATAAACCAATGAGAAATAGAGGGACTGAAGTCAGAGGGAAAAGACACAAGGCATAAACCAATGAGAAATAGAGGGACTGAAGTCAGAGGGAAAAGACACAGGGCATAAACCAATGAGAAATAGAGGGACTGAAGTCAGAGGGAAAAGACACAGGGCATAAACCAATGAGAAATAGAGGGACTGAAGTCAGAGGGAAAAGACACAGGGCATAAACCAATGAGAAATAGAGGGACTGAAGTCAGAGGGAAAAGACACAGGGCATAAACCAATGAGAAATAGAGGGACTGAAGTCAGAGGGAAAAGACACAGGGCATAAACCAATGAGAAATAGAGGGACTAAAGTCAGAGGGAAAAGACACAGGGCATAAACCAATGAGAAATAGAGGGACTGAAGTCAGAGGGAAAAGACACAGGGCATAAACCAATGAGAAATAGAGGGACTGAAGTCAGAGGGAAAAGACACAGGGCATAAACCAATGAGAAATAGAGGGACTGAAGTCAGAGGGAAAAGACACAGGGCATAAACCAATGAGAAATAGAGGGACTGAAGTCAGAGGGAAAAGACACAGGGCATAAACCAATGAGAAATAGAGGGACTGAAGTCAGAGGGAAAAGACACAGGGCATAAACCAATGAGAAATAGAGGGACTGAAGTCAGAGGGAAAAGACACAGGGCATAAACCAATGAGAAATAGAGGCCTCTATATGCTACTGTACTTTACTCAATTGCAAAAGAGTGTCGTCAGTGCTGAGACAGTCTATAGAGTAGCTAGCTAAATCACTCCTGCAAACCACACCCACTCCTAATCCTCTGTCTCCACTTGTCATCTCACCAAACAGAAATCTGTGTGTACCGTACATATAGTATATCTATGAAAAACTGTTAATGTACCGTAGAAAGTATAGCTCTTCTTTGCTGTCAAAGCGTCTAGGCTAAGGAACCTTACTTTCTTGTATAGACAGGCTCCCAAAAGACAAACCTATTCTATTAAAGTCTTCTCTGACCAGTACAAAATAGCTTATTTTCACAGGGCACCACTCCCTAACAACATTTCTTCACTAAAATCTGCAGTTCTTGCCATCGGGACTCATCAATGTTGTCAACATGAGAAACATGATCCTTTCATGTACTGCCAATGGCTTCTTGTAACACTCACCCTAACCCACTGGTAAGACTAACGCTAACTCACTAAACGAACCCAAATTGTATTTAACGGAACCTTTTTCACTTTGCTGTGTTGTGGCCATATTTCGCTGTATTGAAACTCGGAAGAAAGGTTTAACTGTACTTTCTACTTTGTGTGGTACTACCACACCAAGCAATGCCATGATGCCGCGTTAAACAACTACAGTTGTCTTTAAAATGTGTTTTATTCAATCTGAATCATTTGAAATAAACTCCAACCCAGACCCATAGGAAACGTGAAATAGGCACAGAGTAAAAGGTATGTTTTCTATGCTAATACAGTGCTGGATGTCTAGTCCACTCAGTCGATAGAAAATGTCATCTGTCTGAGAGCAGAGCAACAAAAGCTACTTAAATCACGGAGAAATGGACGAGAGAGGAAAATACTAGAGGTGAGGCAGACGGAGGTCAAGTGGATTTCAACTACTCAGGTTTTATAATGGGAAAACTTTAGATGGGCAAGAGGAAGAAAGCAGGAAAGTGCCTGTAGGTACAGTAACTGGAGAAAAGTCAATTATACAGCGCTATCAGAAACATCATGCACTACACTACTACACTAGTGTTCACATTTTTCAAGCCCCAAAAAAATAAATCACATTTTTATGAACTCCCAGCGTTAAGTTATGTCTAATTTAAAGGAAATGGACACGATAAATAAATAAAAAGGTAATGATAAGAATAGTTATTAAGAGACAAGTATGTTTTAGTAAGAAACAGGGAGGGGCATACTAAGGGTAGCCTATACACAAACTATTCAACAGAATCCAACAGAAACACTGATTTATTATTTCCAATGCAAACATATTAAAGTACCAGTCAAGATGCAAAGTGAATGGACCCATTAGAGCGGGTTGATATGGTCTACATAAGTATTGCTTTCAGCATCATATTTGAAGCATTGCAGGCTTTTAAGCCTCATGGATTTCTCCTAAATATTGAAGGAAACTGTTATTAGTGCAGACACAGACAGGGCACCGGCCTCTAAAAGCACAAAAAAATCAATCTGGGGGAAACGAGGCTGAATCTATACGGTTATGGGTTTTATATTCAGAGTGTACTCCCCATCCATCTACCTGGGACTTAATGCAGCGGCTATGGATCTCACAAGCCCAATGAGGGCATTTAAAACTATGGGCAGCAGTGCTGTGCCTCCAAGAAATATGAACAGACCATCAATAACGGTGATCATGTAAATGCGTGGTGAGACTAACGATCATGATATAGGTATAGCACTAGGCTTTCCTAAAGCTTTTCTAACAACATGCATGGATTTATTTGATTTCCTTTAAATATGTTAAATCCATTAGAGGTTTTATGTCTAACAAATGTGGAATTTCATGCTGCTTTTCTCAATGTAACGCGGAGAGCCTAGAGCACTTCTAAGAGGAGTGGGGAAAGTCCTTAAGCCTAATTTATACCATACATATGCACTGTATGTACGCAACGCAAGAACGCAATTAGCTACACTAAATGGTGATCATGCGTACTTGTGTCAAGTTACAAATTGCGAGGTTGGACCCGTCTACTGCATATTTCTGCAACACAACTACGCAGGATAGACATTTTGTGTAGTTTAATAGTAGGTCTTGCTTTGCATATTGCCTAGGGTATAAATTAGGCTTCACACTGATCAGTCTGTGGGGGGATTCTATCACTCTGTTACACTGGTTTAGCCTTTGAGAAATGTTCGAGCACAGAGCTGTTATAGTTATTATACCCATGGTGTTGGAACCGAAGGATGCTAAACTTCAATACTTCATCCGTATGTGTGAGTTTCAGAGTTTTTTTGAATACTGAAGAGTGTGTAGCTGCTTCAACAGATAATGTGTAGGTGTCCTGTAAGACTATGAGAGTATGTCTTATGTATTTGTTGTTGTGAGTTGCATTTGTCCCGTGCTGCATTGTATTTTATTGTATACTTTCGCTGCTTCCTCTTGACCAGGACTCCCTTAAAGAAAGTATTAATCTCAATTGGACTGGTTAAATAACAGATAAATATATAGGTCCAGGAGGATTTAGCAGATAAAAATATACTTATAAATAATGTCCTGTGTAAAACCAAACCAGAGTCTTTGATGAGAATCTTAGAAACATACACTATATATATATATATATATATATATATATATATATATATATATATATACACATATACATACACACACATACACAAAAGTATGTGGACACCCCTTCAAATTAGTGGATTCGGCTATTTCAGTTACACCCATTGCTGACAGGTGTATAAAATCGAGCACACCGCCGTGCAATCTCCATAGACAAACATTGGCAGTATAATGGCCTTATTGAAGAGCTCAGTGACTGTCAACATGGTACCGTCATAGGATGCCACCTTTCCAACAAGTCAGTTCGTCACATTTCTGCCCTGCTAGAGCTGCCCCAGTCAACTTTAAGTGCTGTTATTGTGAGGGGAAACGTCTAGGAGCAACAACGGCTCAGCTGCGAAGTGGTAGGCCACACAAGCGCACAGAACGGGACCTCTGAAGCACGTAAAAATCTTCTGTCCTTGGTTACAACACTCACTACCGAGTTCCAAACTGCCTCTGGAAGCAACTTCAGTACAAGAAATGCTTGTCGGGAGATTCATGAAATGGGTTTCCATGACCGAGCTGCAACACACAAGCCTAATATCACCATGCACAATGCCAAGCGTCGGCTGGAGTGGTGTAAAGCTCGCTGCCATTGGACTCGGGAGCAGTGGAAACGCGTTCTTTGGAGTGATGAATCATGCTTCTCCATCTGGCAGTCCGACGGACTAATCTGGTTTTGGCGGATGCCAAGAGAACGCTACCTTCCCCAATGTATAGTGCCAACTGTAAAGTTTGGTGGAGGACAAATAATGGTGGGGGCTGTTTTTCATGATTCAAGCTAGGCCCCTTAGTTCCAGTGAAGGGAAATCTTAACGCTACAGCATACAATGACATTATAGACGATTATGTGCTTCCAAATATGAGGCAGCAGTTTGGGGAAGGCCCTTTCCTGTTTCAGCATGACAATGCCTCCGTGCACAAAGCGATGTCCATACAGAAATGGCTTGTCGAGATCAGTGTGAAAGATATTGACTGGCCTGCACAGAGCCCTGACCTCAACCCCATTGAACACCTTTGGGATGAATTGGAACGCCGACTGCGAGCCAGGCCTAATCGCCCAACATCAGTGCCCGACCTCACTAATGCTCGTGGCTGAATGGAAGCAAGTCCCCTCAGCAATGTTCCAACATCTAGTGAAAAGCTTTCCCAGAAGAGTAGAGGCTATTCTAGCAGCAATGGGGGGGACTAACTCCATATTAATGCCCATGATTTTGGAATGAGATGTCCGACGAGCGGGTGTCCACATACTTTTGGTCATGTAGTGTATTTCTCCAAAATAATATCTACAGCATAGCCTTGTTCAAAGGGAATGCATCACATGATGCAAAACACATAGCAGATTTTGCTCTGTACTAAAAGTGCTCGATATTGAAAACTTGACTGCTGATATGTGTTGGGGGGGGGGGGGGGGGGGGGGGGGGGGGTTGTATGAACGGGTTGGCTGACAACGTCACTAAAAAGATCCGTGCGCATCGATGTGGCCTGAAGGCGTGCGCTGTTATGCTTCTGAACAGTCAGATAGCTATCAACAATGACAAGAAGCTGCCTTGTGGGGAATCGTAGGTGGCTCGTTTCAGCTCGATGTATCTTGTTATTGATACCATGTCTTGTTTTGAGGTGTTTTGACTGATGTCATGTCTATTCTAATATGGCTTAAATTCACTAGCTAGCCAATCAACAACTGGAACAATGTATTTGAGAGACAACAAGTACTCATTGTGCAAATGTATTTATGCTTTCAATAAACATTTGGAGATGAAATATAGTTTCCATGTTGTCAACAGTCTAAGCCAACCCTATCTGTTTTGCCCCATAGATGCGCAAGCATCAGTTTTGTTGCTAAACAACCAACCCATCTATGCAACAGTGGACTAATGAAAAAAATACTAAAAAGATAGTTTGAGTGTAGTATTCCTTTAGCGAGAATTAATAGCATTATTATAAGCAGTCTGCGGTAACACATTTCTATCCAGTGTTTTCACTTTAGTTGTAACTTTGAGTCAAATGCCTGGTCGGTAATTACAGACAAACACACATTAAAACAAGGTGCTTTTCCCACATGTCAACACAAAATTGGCTTCTCTTGGAAAATAGACACTTTATGTTAAGACTGAGGCCAAATTGTCCATGAGGGTTGAAGATCTGTTATTTTTATTGGGGTGAAAAATCTCAATAATTCTGGAGGGTTGGTAATTACGTTAGCTCATGGTAATTATGCTAGCTCGTACGCAGCTACGCTAGCTCATACGTAGTTACGCTAGCTCATACGTAGTTACGCTAGCTCATACGTAGCTACGCTAGCTCATACGTAGTTACGCTAGCTCATACGTAGTTACGCTAGCTCATACGTAGTTACGCTAGCTCATACGTAGTTACGCTAGCTCCTGAGTCATCATTTGTCACTATCTTTTCTATACATTTCCTGAAAACATGGTCTATAACTCAGGTATTGACCTTAATTGTTTAAGGTTTGATATAAAGCTTCTACAGTGTAATATGGTGTTCATATTAGGACAGCCTCAATCTGAGGACTAGTATGGCCACCGTATAGGAACACTATGTTCAATATGGGGGGAATTCTGACCCAAGTTAAGGTAGCGTAAATCCCTTTTTATGCACTTTTCTATATGCGTATTTTGACCTTGAAATTAAAGTGGAACTGACAGCGTTTTAGCAACATGAAATATTATTAAAATCTGTTCACATACACCCCCAGGAAGAGTATATTTTTTTAAGCGAGCACTTAGATAGTCATTTTCATGTTTTCATACTTTCATAGAATGTTTGGGAATGACAGAGTAAGGCATTTCTGAAAATTCTATAGCAATATAGAGTGGGAATGAGGAGAATTAATAGACACTGCAGTAAAAAAAACCATTTGTCTTGTCCAGGACCGGACTCTACACAGACCGTGTGCCATAGCCAATCAGAGCTACAATAGGCCTATATGCAAATAAGCCTTTTGCCACACGGGCCTGCCATCATTCACTTTCAACTGGACTGTGTTTACAGGCAGTAGCAACAGCGTTACTTCCTTCTGCAGCTTGCCTGCCAATGCATGCTTATCCCAACCCACGTTTTGAGTGGGAACTTGCCTGCCCGACCATTTGATCGATGCCAAATACATTTGATTGACAACTAAGAGATATGCTAACTATGGATAACAGTTGTTAAGTTCAGCATAGCTACCTAGCTAGCAAAGTGATTCACATTTTTTGCTAGCTAACCAAATGACACCTTCACTCTAGCTGTAGCCACCGAAAATTGATATGGGGGGAAAAAAGTCATCCACTCACCTACTCGTCCAATGACATGACATCCTCCCAGCAGCTAGCTAGCTAACATTAGGCTCTGTGTTTTTAGCTTGCTAAATAGCTACATAAATAGATAAGTTAGCCTATTAGCCACGTTATTAGTCCGTTTTTGTATTGAGTCATTGAAACTGCATCCCGAATGGGTGGAGGCATAAACAATGTATCAGGCCAGCTGTGATTTTCATCCTAATAGCAATATTTGTTGGACTACCAAGACTTGTATTGGTGAATTTATTTTTAAACTATTTTTTCTTAACTGATATCTTGGTTAAGGGCTTGTAAGTAAGCATTTCATGGTACAATTTACCAGGCGGTGATGCAACCTGTCAGGATGCTCTCAATGGTGCAGCTGAAGAACTTTGAGGATCTGAGGACCCATGCCAAATCTTTTCAGTCTCCTGAGGGGGAATAGGCATTCTTCACAAATGTCTTGGTGTGTTTCGACCATGATAGTTTGTTGGTGATGTGGACACGAAGGAACTTGAAGCTCTCGACCTGCTCCCACTACAGCCCCGTCGATGAAAATGGGGGCGTGCTCGGCCCTCCTTTTTCTAAAGTCCACGATCATCTCCTTTGTCTTGATCATGTTTAGGGAGAGGTTGTTGTCCTGGCACCACACTGCCAGGTCTCTGACCTCCTCCCTATAGGCTGTCTCATTGTTGTCGGTGATCAGGCCTACCACTGTTGTGTTGTTGGCAAACGTAATGATGGTTTTGGAGTCGTGCTTGGCCACGCAGTCGTGGGTGAACAGGGAATACAGGATGGGTCTAAGCATGCACCCCTGAGGTGCGTGGCAGATGGGATGTTGCCTACCCTCACCAACTGGGGGCGGCCCGTCATATGGAAGCAAATGGAAAATCATATCAACATGACATGTATTGCGGCCCCTTTTCTACAGTTAAGTAGGCTATAAATAGCTGTGCCGTTACTCAGAATTCTAATTGCATGACCTCATAATTTGCTGGATAAAATTTGGAGACCCAAGTTATAGGCTTCTGTAGGGCCGAACCTGCCGAGTTGATGTATGAGCTTTAACATGTTTTAATTATATGCCAGCCTTTCTCAGTTTTATTTTACAATTTGTATCATGTTAAATATTATCCACTTTCGGGAGCCACCGTCAGTAATACCTACATACATTTATAACTGTCACTTTAGTGTTAGTTTATTTAAATTTGTAGCCTAGATTTTGCATCATTCCATTCTGTTTCCCTTTCTTTCCTCTGTCACGTCCGTGTAGTTGTTCCTGAGGGTCGCTAGCATTAGTGGATCATATTAGGCTAACATTGTGCAATAATTTGGGACATGTAGTCTATTTGAATCATTATGGAACTCAGCCCACATGTAGCAGTTTAAACCTGGGTGCACTGTCCATGATGACTGGACCGTTGTCATACAGTTCCATGATTAATGAGGATTAGGGTAGATTTCTAGCACTTTTTTCCACCTTCCAATATTTCATAGATTGAACTTGATATGGCAACATTCAGGATGAATCAGGATGAATCAAACCACTATTTTTGATTCATCAATATACTTAGTGCGTAAAGGCTCTCCATACTTTCCTAACCCTAAAATGTGCCTAAATAATCTACAAGATCAGAGTATTTTTTTTATCTACCAATTGGTGCTGAAACAGAGACGAATATGCATACAGTGGGGAAAAAAAGTATTTAGTCAGCCACCAATTGTGCAAGTTATCCCACTTAAAAAGATGAGAGAGGCCTGTCATTTTCATCATAGGTACACGTCAACTATGACAGACAAAATGAGGAAAAAAAATCCAGAAAATCACATTGTAGGATTTTTTATTAATTTATTTGCAAATTATGGTGGAAAATAAGTATTTGGTCAATAACAAAAGTTTCTCAATACTTTGTTATATACCCTTTGTTGGCAATGACACAGGTCAAACGTTTTCTGTAAGTCTTCACAAGGTTTTCACACACTGTTGCTGGTATTTTGGCCCATTCCTCCATGCAGATCTCCTCTAGAGCAGTGATGTTTTGGGGCTGTCGCTGGGCAACACGGACTTTCAACTCCCTCCAAAGATTTTCTATGGGGTCGAGATCTGGAGACTGGCTAGGCCACTCCAGGACCTTGAAATGCTTCTTACGAAGCCACTCCTTCGTTGCCCGGGCGGTGTGTTTGGGATCATTGTCATGCTGAAAGACCCAGCCACATTTCATCTTCAATGCCCTTGCTGATGGAAGGAATTTTTCACTCAAAATCTCACGATACATGGCCCCATTCATTCTTTCCTTTACACGGATCAGTCGTCCTGGTCCCTTTGCAGAAAAACAGCCCCAAAGCATGATGTTTCCACCCCCATGCTTCACAGTAGGTATGGTGTTCTTTGGATGCAACTCAGCATTCTTTGTCCTCCAAACACGACGAGTTGAGTTTTTACCAAAAAGTTCTATTTTGGTTTCATCTGACCATATGACATTCCCCCAATCCTCTTCTGGATCATCCAAATGCACTCTAGCAAACTTCAGATGGGCCTGGACATGTACTGGCTTAAGCAGGGGGACACGTCTGGCACTGCAGGATTTGAGTCCCTGGCGGCGTAGTGTGTTACTGATGGTAGGCTTTGTTACTTTGGTCCCAGCTCTCTGCAGGTCATTCACTAGGTCCCCCCGTGTGGTTCTGGGATTTTTGCTCACCGTTCTTGTGATCATTTTGACGCCACGGGGTGAGATCTTGCGTGGAGCCCCAGATCGAGGGAGATTATCAGTGGTCTTGTATGTCTTCCATTTCCTAATACTTGCTCCCACAGTTGATTTCTTCAAACCAAGCTGCTTACCTATTGCAGATTCAGTCTTCCCAGCCTGGTGCAGGTCTACAATTTTGTTTCTGGTGTCCTTTGACAGCTCTTTGGTCTTGGCCATAGTGGAGTTTGGAGTGTGACTGTTTGAGGTTGTGGACAGGTGTCTTTTATACTGATAACAAGTTCAAACAGGTGCCATTAATACAGGTAACGAGTGGAGGACAGAGGAGCCTCTTAAAGAAGAAGTTACAGGTCTGTGAGAGCCAGAAATCTTGCTTGTTTGTAGGCGACCAAATACTTATTTTCCACCATAATTTGCAAATAAATTCATAAAAAATTCTCTACAATGTGATTTTCTGGATTTTTTTCTTCTCAATTTGTCTGTCATAGTTGACGTGTACCTATGATGAAAATTACAGGCCTCTCTCATCTTTTTAAGTGGGAGAACTTGCACAATTGGTGGCTGACTAAATACTTTTTTTCCCCACTTTATATTTAGATTGATTTCTTTCATTGATCCCTATATTCTCAACCCGTTCTCTCTATGTATTCTAGTGAGCCTGCCGTTTCATTCCGGAACCCATTTGCCAGGATCCGGCATGAAAAATAATTTTCACTGTTTGCTTTTATTATAATTTTTACATTGCAATCAGAGTTATTTAAACTTTGACTCCTCTGTAATTCTCCTCCCCCCTAAAAAACGTAATGTGAAAACGTGCCTGATATTCTAAGAATTGATTCACGTTGGGCCGGCCCGGGTTTATGGTTTTGCAATATTGTGGCCTATATAGACCAATGAATCAGCCATTGCTGTGGTGAGAGAAAGAAGCGTGCCTGTATCTTAACAGAACTACTGTAAAATTTGATTAACTTTCTATGATCTCTCTCCCTCTCTGCGCTGATAGACATGAGCCTTCAACTCATCTCTCCAGTGTTGCACTTCATCATTTATTTCCTTATAGAATCATAGCCGCGGGAAGTGTACTGGAGGTGCTGCACCACTGATAAATTGAAATACATTTCCCAAAGTTATAGAATTACTGCTGTCTGTTCAGAAATAAATGAAATAATTCAGAATACTACACCAGGAGTGAGCCTATATTTAGTCACAGAGGATCAATAGCTTATTTCTTTTTAAATAGCCTAGTTGTGGATTGTGTGTAGCCCAATAGCAAGGCATGCTTACAGTCGGGAACGCATGGCAAATCTGTCAGTGAACAGCATGCAGCCAAAACAGGCCTTTCGCAATATTTCAAATACAATCGCGGGAAAACACAGGTTGGAAAGCAAATGGATCCTGCTGAAAAGAGAAGACTAATATGTCTGTAGTCTACCAAGTTATCAACTTCCAAATACAGTGGGGAAAGAAAGTATTTAGTCAGCCACCAATTGTGCAAGTTCTCCCACTTAAAAAGATGAGAGAGGCCTGTAATTTTCATCATAGGTACACGTCAACTATGACAGACAAAATGAGAAAAAAAAATCCAGAAAATCACATTGTAGGATTTTTAATGAATTTATTTGCAAATTATGGTGGAAAATAAGTATTTGGTCAATGACAAAAGTTTGTCAATACTTTGTTATATACCCTTTGTTTGCAATGACACAGGTCAAACGTTTTCTGTAAGTCTTCACAAGGTTTTCACACACTGTTGCTGGTATTTTGTCCCATTCCTCCATGCAGATCTCCTCTAGAGCAGTGATGTTTTGGGGCTGTCGCTGGGCAACATGGACTTTCAACTCCCTCCAAATATTTTCTATGGAGTTGAGATCTGGAGACTGGCTAGGCCACTCCAGGACCTTGAAATGCTTCTTACGAAGCCACTCCTTCGTTGCCCGGGCGGTGTGTTTGGGATCATTGTCATACTGAAAGACCCAGCCACGTTTCATCTTCAATGCCCTTGCTGATGGAAGGAGGTTTTCACTAAAAATCTCACGATACATGGCCCCATTCATTCTTTCCTTTACACGGATCAGTCGTCCTGGTCCCTTTGCAGAAAAACAGCCCCAAAGCATGATGTTTCCACCCCCATGCTTCACAGTAGGTATGGTGTTCTTTGGATGCAACTCAGCATTCTTTGTCCTCCAAACATGACGAGTTGAGTTTTTACCAAAAAGTTCTATTTTGGTTTCATCTGACCATATGACATTCTCCCAATCCTCTTCTGGATCATCCAAATGCACTCTAGCAAACTTCAGACGGGCCTGGACATGTACTGGCTTAAGCAGGGGGACACGTCTGTCACTGCAGGATTTGAGTCCCTGGCGGCGTAGTGTGTTACTGATGGTAGGCTTTGTTACTTTGGTCCCAGCTCTCTGCAGGTCATTCACTAGGTCCCCCCGTGTGGTTTTGGGATTTTTGCTCACCATTCTTGTGATCATTTTGACCCCACAGGGTGAGATCTTGCGTGGAGCCCCAGATCGAGGGACATTATCAGTGGTCTTGTATGTCTTCCATTTCCTAATAATTGCTCCCATAGTTGATTTCTTCAAACCAAATCAAATCAAATCAAATCAAACCAAATCAAATCAAATTTTATTGGTCACATGCGCCGAATACAACAGGTGCAGACATTACAGTGAAATGCTTACTTACAGCCCTTAACCAACAGTGCATTTATTTTAAACAAAAAAAGTAAGAATAAAACAACAACAAAAAAAGTGTTGAGAAAAAAAGAGCAGAAGTAAAATAAAGTGACAGTAGGGAGGCTATATATACAGTAAAATAAAGTGACAGTAGGGAGGCTATATATACAGGGGGGTACCGTTGCAGAGTCAATGTGCGGGGGCACCGGCTAGTTGAGGTAGTTGAGGTAATATGTACATGTGGGTAGAGTTAAAGTGACTATGCATAAATACTTAACAGAGTAGCAGCAGCGTAAAAAGGATGGGGTGGGGGGGCAGTGCAAATAGTCCGGGTAGCCATGATTAGCTGTTCAGGAGTCTTATGGCTTGGGGGTAGAAGCTGTTGAGAAGTCTTTTGGACCTAGACTTGGCACTCCGGTACTGCTTGCCGTGCGGTAGCAGAGAGAACAGTCTATGACTAGGGTGGCTGGAGTCTTTGACAATTTTGAGGGCCTTCCTCTGACACCGCCTGGTATAGAGGTCCTGGATGGCAGGGAGCTTTGACCCAGTGATGTACTGGGCCGTACGCACTACCCTCTGTAGTGCCTTGCGGTCAGAGGCCAAGCAGTTGCCATACCAGGCGGTGATGCAACCAGTCAGGATGCTCTCGATGGTGCAGCTGTAGAATTTTTTGAGGATCTGAGGACCCATGCCAAATCTTTTTAGTCTCCTGAGGGGGAATAGGCTTTGTCGTGCCCTCTTCACGACTGTCTTGGTGTGTTTGGACCATGATAGTTCGTTGGTGATGTGGACACCAAGGAACTTGAAGCTCTCAACCTGTTCCACTACAGCCCCGTCGATGAGAATGGGGGCGTGCTCAGTCCTCTTTTTTTTCCTGTAGTCCACAATCATCTCCTTTGTCTTGGTCACGTTGAGGGAGAGGTTGTTGTCCTGGCACCACACGGCCAGATCTCTGACCTCCTCCCTATAGGCTGTCTCATCGTTGTCGGTGATCAGGCCTACCACTGTTGTGTCGTCGGCAAACTTAATGATGGTGTTGGAGTCGTGCCTGGCCATGCAGTCATGGGTGAACAGAGAGTACAGGAGGGGACTGAGCACGCACCCCTGAGGGGCCCCCGTGTTGAGGATCAGTGTGGCAGATGTGTTGTTACCTACCCTTACCACCTGGGGGCGGCCCGTCAGGAAGTCCAGGCTCCAGTTGCAGAGGGAGGTGTTTAGTCCCAGGATCCTTAGCTTAGTGATGAGCTTAGAGGGCACTATGGTGTTGAATGCTGAGCTGTAGTCAATGAATAGCATTCTCACGTAGGTGTTCCTCTTGTCCAGGTGGGAGAGGGCAGTGTGGAGTGCGATAGAGATTGCATCATCTGTGGATCTGTTGGGGCGGTATGCAAATTGGAGTGGGTCTAGGGTTTCTGGGATTATGCTGTTGATGTGAGCCATGACCAGTCTTTCAAAGCACTTCATGGCTACAGACGTCAGTGCTACGGGTCGGTAGTCATTTAGGCAGGTTATCTTAGAGTTCTTGGGCACGGGGACTATGGTGGTCTGCTTGAAACATGTTGGTATTACAGACTCAGTCAGGGACATGGAACCAAGCTGCTTACCTATTGCAGATTCAGTCTTCCCAGCCTGGTGCAGGTCTACAATTTTGTTTCTGGTGTCCTTTGACAGCTCTTTGGTCTTGGCCATAGTGGAGTTTGGAGTGTGACTGTTTGAGGTTGTGGACAGGTGTCTTTTATACTGATAACATGTTCAAACAGGTGCCATTAATACAGGTAACGAGTGGAGGACAGAGGAGCCTCTTAAAGAAGAAGTTACAGGTCTGTGAGAGCCAGAAATCTTGCTTGTTTGTAGGTGACCAAATACTTATTTTCCACCATAATTTGCAAATAAATTCATTAAAAATCCTACAATGTGATTTTCTGGATTTTTTAAAATCATTTTGTCTGTCATAGTTGACGTGTACCTATGATGAAAATTACAGGCCTCTCTCATCTTTTTAAGTGGGAGAACTTGCGCAATTGGTGGCTGACTAAATACTTTTTTTCCCCACTGTAGACCTATTGAGCGAACAGCATTATTTAACAAAGTAAACAAGAGAGATAAGCTTTTGGCAAGAGCGCATTGGCTATCGCCGGTGAGTGAGCTGCTCATCATTGGGTGAGTAAGGGAAACTGGAAAGCTTTTTTAGGACTATAATTTCCTCCTCATATTGTACAATATGTGTCTCCCCGTACACCTAGGCTATTGATGTATTCAAGACAAGGTCGTTTTTATTGATCTCAGATTCTCAGTTTTCAGTGTCAAAGTAGCCTGCCATTTTGATAAGTTGTGAGGTATTAAAAAAGATTCTGCTAAAGTCTCCAGTCATCTAAAATGATGTAGAACTGCATGAAGTTAGTTTATAAAAGGCACCAAAAAAATCCTGGACCTAGGCTACAAAGTTTTTCCTCCATATGTGCAACTACTTTAATTGAAGTGCCTCTACTCTACTGCTCTATACCAGTACGCAAAAGTGTTGATAATGCATGCAATGCTTTATTATAAAGGTGATTTTTTAAAATGCATTTCGGTACCTCAGAGCCCCCCAGGTCAACCCAGTCTCGAGCTCACTTTTTTGTTCCGGCACCTCCCAAGTTACAAATTAAGCACTGGCATTAGGTAAGTCTGAATACCAACTACTGAGAAGTACGTAGGAAAGGCGTGCGTAGGAAAGGCATACATTTCCTAAGTCTGAATCAGGCCCCAAGTGCATCTTGTGGTCAAAAAATATTGTACTGTGCATTGTTTTCTCTCCCTATTAACGTTCTACAGACCTGTATGCCACCATCAATAGACATTTAAAGGATAACAAGTTTTACATTCACATGTTTGATGAAGATGCTCACAGGCATACTTTTGTTTTGTAAGTATACATGCTGTATACAGTATCTGTCTGTCAGTGTATTGGTGGTGATGTATGAGAGGAAGGAGGTGAGAATATAACAGAGCCAGTGAGGAAGGTGAGGAGGAGCAGGAGGAAGAGGAGGTGGTGAAGGAGGAGGAGGTGGTTAAGGAGAACGAGCAGGTGTAGGAAGAAGAGTTAGTGGGGGAGGATGTTTACTCACTCTGCATACAGAGTCCGTCAGTACAGTTCTGGGACTGTAGGACCATACCCTCGCAGTCCTTGCCTCCATTTTTGGGTGCAGGGGCAGTGCATTCTCTCCTGCGCCAGTGAGTGCACTCTGTACCACAGGTAGACCACTTACTCCACTCTGTCCACAACCCGTCAACTGTAGGGGAGAGAGAGATACAGGGTTCACTGGGATACAATATCAACACAGTTGATCTGGCTCTGAAGGTAAAATACAATACAAAACAGAGTTAGATGGAATAGTATAAAACAGAATATATTTTAATATACTATAGAACACAACAAAATGGAACAGAGTAGACTAGAACAGAACACAACATAATAGAACAGAGTAGACTAGAACACAACAGAACAGAACAGAATAGACTAGAACACAACAGAATAGAACAGAATAGACTAGAACACAACAGAACAGAATAGACTAGAACACAACAGAATAGAACACAACACAACAGAATAGACTAGAACAGAACACAACAGAATAGACTAGAACAGAACACAACAGAATAGACTAGAACAGAACACAACAGAATAGACTAGAACAGAACATAACAGAATAGACTAGAACAGAACACAACAGAATAGACTAGACCAGAACAGAACACAACAAAACAGTATATGTGTCCATACCAGTGCAGAGGGAGGTGCATGCCAGCTTCTGGGTGGCCTGTCCATCACAGGGGGCTCCTCCGTTGAGCGGGGCGGGGTTGGTACAGCTGCGGGTACGCTTTTGGTAACCACGGCCACAGCGACTGTTACACACCGACCACTCTGTCCATGTCGACCAGCCGCCGTTCACTATGGTAACAGAATGGAGAGCATAAACGTCTACACACACAAAACAGTTTGAATCTCGTCTTATCTTTGAATATTGGTCCCATTTTTGTTTTATTGTTGATGCGTGATCAGAGGGATATGCCAGTACAGGCAGGGCTAAAAATTGATTATTCCCGGTACGGGACCTCCTACAGTGGTGTCCGAAATTAACACCCTTGATAAAGATGAGCAATAATGACTGTATAAAATAAATTAAATACTGAGCTACATTGTATCCTCAAAAATATAGGGAAATTATATTATTTTACACTAATACAATTGCTCAGAGAAAGATTTTGTTTAACAAGTAATATTTTTGTTAAAGGTAGGGGTCAAAATTGATACCCCAAAAGTGTAGTATTTGTTCACATATTCCTAAGCTCATACCCTCATAACCTCTTGCCATTACCAATAACAGGGGAGGATAGCATGTCTTGGGGTATGATCTTTGACCCTCTGTAACCTTATCACGCCTCATTATTCACGATTCATTCAGTATTATCCATAATCATGGTAGACTCCACATTAATGTTGAAGTGTTTAGAAACATATTATATTCTTATTTACAATAAAAGTGACTACATAATGTCAAAATACATTACTTACTATTAATTTCTATTGGGCAATCTGAAACAACCAAAATGAACTTGTAACGTCCCCCAGCAAGAAAACCAAAAATTGTCGCTTAAACAGAAAGGGGAAATAATAAAGTCACTGACAATAACTAAAACGAAACAGGTGGGGTTTAGGAGGGGTTCGGAAAGACACTCTTGGGCGTGTCCACTTGCACAAGAAGAGGCAAATAAAAGAAAAACCACACACCAAATTAAAAGACAGGAAGCAAACACCTTCCCTCTAATGAGATGACCAACCAGCACAGGTGTAATACAGACTGACTAACGAGGTCACAACAATCGGTGCACCTTAATTGCTAACGTGGAAACTCGAAATACAAAATGGAAAAACCAAAGCCAGTAACACCTTCCCCCTTACCCTATATTTTTGTTGGACAAGTTTGCTCACAACCAACGGAAAATAATTTCCATCTCACAACATGATCAACTTGAATGTGTCGCTACTTATATGCGTCGCCTTCTCCATACAAACATGGCGTCTACTGGCTGTCATCAAAATGAAGACAAAACACATTTACATATTTTTTTTATATAGTTGGCTAAAACTCAGAGGTTTTGAGAAAAAAGGCTAAAATAATGTACGTTTCTAATGCTCTCGTCCCCTTGGAACGAGCGCAACCAAAACAAAACTCATTTCCAAAACGGCAAAACGTGCAGTCAAAATAAATTGTGAGCCAGGGCTATACACTGGCTAAACACAAAACACAACGTATTGACTGACCTCAGGACCTCAGGTGACAAGTGTGCCAAAAGGTTTTCTAGAGTCTCTGAGTTACTCAACCGTCCTACCGTCACAGGGTGTATTGGACTTTCCTCATACTCTTGAGGAAGACTAGAGTCAATGGTGACAGCAGTGGCTACATGCAGAACATCACTACCAGTTTCCACTGACTTCTCCGCCCGATTGTAATGGGTGAAGTATGGTTTCAACATGTTGACATGATACAGCCAGGTTTTTTTCCCTGCGCTCCGGTGTGGCAATGATGTAATCCAGGTTACCAATTTTTTTCAATATAGGGTAAGGGCCTGAAAAGCGAGCCTGTAACGGTGACCCCAGAAGGGCAACAAAACCAGGACTTGGTCACCCACATCGAAAGTGCAGTTTTGGGCCTTTCAATCGAACCAAACTTTAAGAATCTCCATCTCTGGGCCTCCGAGTGCCGCAGCGGTCTAAGGCACTGCATCGCAGTACTAGAGGCATCACTACAGACCAGGGTTTGATCCTGGGCTGTATCACAACCGGCCGTGATCGGGAGTCCCATAGGGCGGCGCACAATTGGCCCAGCGTCGTCCGGGTTCGGGGAGGGTTTGGCCGGGGGGGCTTTACATGGCTCATAGCGCTCTAGCGACTCCTTGTGGCGGGCCGGCTGCCTGCAGGCTGACCTCGGTCATCAGTTGAACGGTGTTTCAAATCAAATCAAATTTTATTTGCCACATGCACAGAATACAACAAGTGTAGACATTACAGTGAAATGCTTACTTACAAGCCCTTAACCAACAATGCAATTTTTAAAGAATAAAAAAATATAAAAATAAAAAGCAAACAACTAAAGAGCAGCAGTAAAATAAAATAACAGTAGGGAGGCTATCTACAGGGGGGTACCGGTGCAGAGTCAATGTGCGGGGGCACCGGCTAGTCGAGGTAATTGAGGTAATATGTACATGTGGGTAGAGTTAAAGTGACTATGCATAAATAATAGACAGAGTAGCAGCAGCGTAAAAGAGGGGGGTGGGGATGGGGGGGGCAGTGCCAATAGTCCGGGTAGCAATGATTAGCTGTTCAGGAGTCTTATGGCTTGGGGTAGAAGCTGTTGAGAAGCCTTTTGGACCTAGACATGGCGCTCCGGTACCGCTTACCGTGCGGTAGCAGAGAGAACAGTCTATGACTAGGGTGGCTGGAGTCTTTGACAATTTTGAGGGCCTTCCTCTGACACCGCCTGGTATAGAGGTCCTGGATGGCAGGAAGCTTGGCCCCAGTGATGTACTGGGCTGTACACACTACCCTCTGTAGTGCCTTGCAGTCGAAGGCCGAGCAGTTGCCATACCAGGCAGTGATGCAACCAGTCAGGATGCTCTCGATGGTGCAGCTGTAGAGCTTTTTGAGGATATGAGGACCCATGCCAAATCTTTTCGGTCTCCTGAGGGGGAATAGGCTTTGTCGTGCCCTCTTCACGACTGTCTTGGTGTCTTTGGACCATGATAGTTCGTTGGTGATGTGGACACCAGGAACTTGAAGCTCTCAACCTGTTCCACTACAGCCCCATCGATGAGAATGGGGGCGTGCTCAGTCCTCTTTTTTTCCCTGTAGACCACAATCATCTCCTTTGTCTTGGTCACGTTGAGGGAGAGGTTGTTATCCTGGCACCACACGGCCAGGTCTCGGACCTCCTCCCTATAGGCTGTCTCATTGTTGTCGGTGATCAGGCCTACCACTGTTGTGTCGTCAGCAAACTTAATGATGGTGTTGGAGTCATGCCTGGCCATGCAGTCATGGGTGAACAGGGAGTACAGGAGGGGACTGAGCACGCACCCCTGAGGGGCCACCGTGTTGAGGATCAGCGTGACAGATGTGTTGTTACCTATCCTTACCACCTGGGGGCGGCCCGTCAGGAAGTCCAGGATCCAGTTGCAGAGGGAGGTGTTTAGTCCCAGGGTCCTTAGCTTAGTGATGAGCTTTGTGGGCACTATGGTGTTGAACGCTGAGCTGCAGTCAATGAATAGCATTCTCACGTAGGTGTTCCTCTTGTCCAGGTGGGAAAGGGCAGTGTGGAGTGCAATAGAGATTGCATCATCTGTGGATCTGTTGGGGCGGTATGCAAATTGGAGTGGGTCTAGGGTTTCTGGGATGATGGTGTTGTTCAAAGCACTTCATGGCTACAGACGTGAGTGCTACGGGTCGGTAGTCATTTATGCAGGTTATCTTAGTGTCCTTGGGCACAGGGACTATGGTGGTCTGCTTGAAACATGTTGGTATTACAGACTCAGTCAGGGACATGTTGAAAATGTCAGTGAAGACAACTTGCCAGTTGGTCAGCACATGCTCGGAGTACACGTCCTAGTAATCCGTCTGGCCCTGCGGCCTTCTGAATGTTGACCTGCTTAAAAGTCTTACTCACATCGGCTACGGAGAGCGTGATCACATAGTCATCCGGAACAGCTGGTGCTCTCATGCATGCTTCAAGCAAGCATAGAAGTGATTTAGCTCGTCTGGTAGGCTTGTGTCACTGGGCAGCTCATGGCTGTGCTTCCTTTTGTAGTCTGTAATAGTTTTCAAGCCCTGCCACATCCGACGAGTGTCAGAGCCAGTGTAGTACGATTCAGTCTTAGTCCGGTATTGACTCTTTGCCTGTTTGATGGTTTGTTGGAGGGCATAGCGGGATTTATTTTAAGCGTCCGGGTTAGAGTCCCGCTCCTTGAAAGTGGCAGCTCTACCCTTTAGCTCAGTGCGGATGTTGCCTGTAATCCATGGCTTCTGGTTGGGGTATGTACGTACGGTCACTGTGGGGACGACGTCATCGATGCACTTATTGATGAAGCCAGTGACTGATGTGGTGTACTCCTCAAAGCTATCTGAAGATTCCCGGAACATATTCCAGTCTGTGCTAGCAAAACAGTCCTGTAGCTTAGCATCTGCATCATCTGACCACTTTTTTATTAACCGAGTCACTGGTGCTTTCTGCTTTAGTTTTTTGAATCAGGAGGATAGAGTTATGGTCAGATTTGCCAAATGGAGGGCGAGGGAAATCTTTGCATGTGTCTCTGTGTGTGGAGTAAAGGTGGTCTAGAGTGTTCTTCCCCTCTGGTTGCACATCTAACATGCTGGTAGAAATTAGGTAGAACGGATTTAAGTTTCTCTGCATTAAACCCATGGGGCGGCGCACAATTGGCCCAGCGTCGTCCAGGGTAGGGGAGGGAATGGCCGGCAGGGGATTTAGCTCAGTTCGTAGAGCATGGCGTTTGCAACGCCAGGGTTGTGGGTTCGATTCCCACAAATGTAAAATTAAAGTCCCCGGCCACTAGGAGCGCTGCCTCTGGGTGAGCGTTTTCCTGTTTACTTACTGTATGGCCTTATACAGCTCATTGAGTGCAATCTTAATGCCCGCATCGGTTTGTGGTGGTAGATAGACAGCTATGAAAAATATAGATGAAAAGTCTCTTGGTAAATAGTGTGGTCTACAGCTTATCATGAGATACTTTACCTCAGGCGAGAAAAACCTTGAGATTCCTTAGTATTAGATTTTGTGCACCAACTGTTGTTTACAAATATACACAGACCGCCACCCCTTGTCTTACCTGAGTCAGCTGTTCTATCCTGCCGGAATGGGGATCCCTAATAAATACAAATACAAATACCGGCTGCTTAAGAGCATTGCCACTCTGCAGAGACACAAACCTGTCTGAAACAAAGGGTTACACATCTGATCCAAAATCTTGTTTAGGAGATACACCAGTCCCAACCAGAGACTTAACGGGCTGGACTGCTCCCACAAGAAGAAATAGCTTTTCTCACTCTCATTTTTATTTTTCAATTTAGAGACAATGTGTCCTTTCTCAGGGCAGTAATGACAAACTGGTGGATGCGAAAAACCAGTTTTCTGCCGATCTTTATCTTTGGGCACTGTAGAAAAAGACTGAAACCTCACAGTATGAGGTGACTTCTCTGGATTGCTTTTTGCGTAGGGATAACTACTGGGTGCTTTGTTTGTGAAGGTCGTTTTATGTGTGAACACAAACTCATCTGCAAGAACTACAGCTTTCTCAAGAGTGAGATCTTTGTGCTCATAAATGTAGGTAGCAACCCTTTGGTGAAGGCAATTCTTGAACTGCTCGAGATGTATGAGAGTCTTTAAATCCTCAAGGTCCTTGACCTCTTGAGAACCACACCACCGATTAAAAAGACATGCTTGTTCCCTTGCCAACTCAACATGGCTTTGTGATTCTGTCTTTTGTAATTTACGGAACTGTTGTCTGTATGCCTCTGGGACCAACTCGTAAGCCCAAAGGATAGTAGCTTTAACAGTGTCATAATCTGAACTCTGGTCAAGAGATAAAGCGGCGTACACTTTCTGAGCTTTTCCCACAAGAACAGGAGGAGGAGTGGTGACCAAATATCTTGTGGCCATTTTAGGGATGTGTCAATCCGCTCAAACAGAGTAAAATATACATCCTCCTCCTTTTCGTTGAAAGGCGGTACAAGTCGGCTCTTCCGACCAAGATCAAACTCTGTTGCGGGTGTAGGATGGCCTGATTGGATTTGGAGTGCTTCCAGATCTATCTCCCTTTGTCGCGCTTCCAGCTCCATCTCTTTCAATCGAATGGCATGTGCACGTTCTTCTTCTTCTTCTTCTTCTTCTTGTTTTAGTCTGTTGTCTTCCCTTTCCTTGAGCTCTAATTTATGTTGTTCCCATTTTGCCTTCAGTTCTACCTCTCTCAGTTGTACGTCTATGGGGTGTCCTCTACCATATATCTATCTCTATGGGGTGTCCTCTACCATATATATCTCTATGGGGTGTCCTCTACCATATATCTATCTCTATGGGGTGTCCTCTACCATATATATCTCTATGGGGTGTCCTCTACCATATATATATCTCTATGGGGTGTCCTCTACCATATATCTATCTCTATGGGGTGTACCCTACCATATATATCTCTATGGGGTGTCCTCTACCATATATCTATCTCTATGGGGTGTACCCTACCATATATATCTCTATGGGGTGTCCTCTACCATATATCTATCTCTATGGGGTGTCCTCTACCATATATATCTCTATGGGGTGTCCTCTACCACCCGTAGGAACCTCTTCATCATCCTCCCTCTCCAGAAGGATTTCCTCCTCCACCAAAGCAGTACCGATCAACTCTTTGACTACTGCTTTTGGATCGCCAGATGCCATCTTGATGTCATAATGCTTTGAAATTACGAGCAGACTCGCATTTGTACATTTAGCTAGCATCTCCCATGTAGGCTTTCCAGATGTGCTCAGGGTGGATGTCAGATACAGGAATTCTACCACAAAATTGTATTTTTTAACAATAAAATATCTGGGCACAGCAGAAGTAGGTGATTAGAGAGACTACCATACTCATGGGAAACAAGATCCCGGACGAGCCCCCAATCTGTTACATTCCCCAGCAAGACAACCAAAAATTATTGCTCAAACAGAAAAGGGAACTAACAAAGAGTCACTGACAACAACCAAAACGAAACAGGTGGGGTTTTAGGAGGGGTTTGGAAAGACACTCTTGGGCGTGTCCACTGACAGTTGACTAGCAACAACAACTGGGACCTAAAAGACACCCACCATGAGTGGCCACTAAATGTGCCCAAGAAGAGGCAAACAAAAGAAAAACCACACACAAAACTGAAAGACAGGAAGTAAACCAAAAAGTGGAGCAAAATGAAAACAGGGACGATCAGATAAAGGATAGAACTAGAACTGTCTAGAACTCAAAATAGGGAGCGCCAATGAAAGGTATTAACCCTCCGTCTCTCAAGACAACTGGAGCACTGGGCCAGCACAGGTGAAACACCTTCCTTCTAACGAGATGACCAACCAGTACACAGACTGACTAACGAGGTGATGCCAATCGGTGTGCCCCACGTGCTAACGTCCAACCTCGAAATATAAATCATAAAAACAAAAGCCTGTATTTGTCTTTGTATTTATTATGGATCCCCATTAGTTCCTGCCAAGGCAGCAGCTACTCTTCCTGGGGTCCAGCAAAATGAAGGCAGTTATACATTTTAAAAACATTACAATACATTCACAACAGATTTCACAACATATTAAGTGTGTGCCCTCAGGCCCCTACTCTACTACCACATATCTATAACACAAAATGCATGTGTACATGTGTGTATAGTGTGTATGTTATCGTGTGTTTGTATGCATGTGTCTATTTTTGTGTTGCTTCACAGTCCCCGCTGTTCCACAAGGTGTATTTCTATCTGTTTTTTAAATGTAATTTTACTGCTGGCATTAGTTACTTGATGTGGAATAGAGTTCCATGTAGTCATGGCTCTATGTAGTAATGTGCACCTCCCATAGCCTGTTCTTGACTTGGGAACTGTGAAGAGACCTCTGGTGGCATGTCTTGTGGGGTATGCATGGGTGTCTGAGCTGTGTGCCAGTAGTTCAAACAGACAGCTCAGTGCATTCAACATGTCAATACCTCTCACAAATACAAGTAGTGATGAAGTCAATCTCTCCTCCACTTTGAGCCAGGAGAGATTGACATGCATATTATTAATGTTAACACTTTGTGTACATCCAAGGGCCAGCCGTGCTGCCCTGTTCTGAGCCAATTGCAATTTTCTTAAGTCCCTCTTTGTGGCACCTGACCACACGACTGAACAGTAGTCCAGGTGCGACAAAACTAGGGCCTGTAGGACCTGCCTTGTTGATAGTACTGTTAAGAATGCAGAACAGCACTTTATTATAGATAGACTTCTCTCCATCCTAGCTACTGTTGTATCAATATGTTTTGATCATGACAGTTTACAATCCAGGGTTACTCCAAGCGATTTAGTGTCCTCAACTTGCTCAATTACCACATTATTCATTACAAGATTTAGTTGAGGTTTAGGGTTTAGTAAAATGATTTGTCCCAAATACAATGCTTTTAGTTTTTTAAATATTTAGGACTAAATTATTCCTTGCCACCCATTCTGAAACTAACTGCAGCTCTTTGTTAAGTGTTGCTGTCATTTCAGTCGCTGTGGTAGTTGACGTGTTGAGTCATCCTCATACATAGACACACTGGCTTTACTCAATTTGAATTATTTATTTTACAGTCATTTTTGCTAATCTTTATGAAGGGTGTCAATAACTTAAAACCCCACTGTATGTGTGCATGCACTATTTTCTATAGGCCTGTGGTGCTGGATGAGGCAAGCCTTCTTACCGCGCCCTTCCAGAACCTTTCCTGCACTGTTGGGAGGCTAATGGAGCCCAGCTGAGGGTAATAAGTCAATCAAGTGTGTGATTGGCTGGACAATCAGCCCAACAGTTGATTAGGCTGCTGCTGCTGTCATTTGAGGGAGAGGACTGGAGACAGCAGCAGACAGGTTCGGTCTGAAGGACACTCAGGTTAAGATAACGGCTGTGAGTTGAAGTTATACTTTAAGCTTCTTATTTGTAAGCATTTCTGTTGGTCAATTATGAAATAAAAGTTAAGTTTGAACTGTTTACTCTGCCTCGCTGACCCTGAGACCATGGCAGTGGCCTCTCCCCTGGCTCTGTCACAGGTCCTAGTAATAAAGATGTCATATAACCTAATGTATTACCTTTTAAATGGGGCATGAACACAACCAACCAGGCATGACGTTTTCATCTGATTGGCGGGGATGTTTTAAAGCAGATTTCCTGCAATTCTACACATTTTGTCATGGGGCTGAGAGAAAGAAAAAAAGCAATTTTAAAGCTCATTTCCTGCAATTCCACACATATTGCCATGGCTTAAGCTGTGTACTTATGCTATCTGAGTGAATCAAAATATTATAACACAGTCCATGGGGGCCCAATGCCATGACATTTTTTTTAGAATTTTAGATTCTGCGTGACTGTCTAGTTTTATTCTGGTGGTTGTTAGTTCTCAGAGATGATCTTTTAAAAAATGTATAGCGCCGTTATCTTTTCTATATAATTTATATCTGGTTTTAGTTTACACTGAAAACATTTTACTATCCTGAAAATGAGTTAGTGGGCAGACATTATTTAGCAGCGTTGGCCTGCTGCTACTAAATGAATACAGTGGCTTGTGAAAATATTCACCCCCCTTTGCATTTTTCCTATTTTGTTGCCTTACAACCTGGAATTAAAATTGATTTTTGGGGGGTTTGTATCATTTGATTTACACAACATGCCTACCACTTTGAAGATGCAACTTTTTTTTTTGTGAAGCAAACAAGAAATAAGACAAAAAAAACTGAACTTGAGTGTGCATAACTATTCACCCCCCCAAAGTCAATACTTTGTAGAGCCACCTTTTGCAGCAATTACAGCTGCAACTCTCTTGGGGTATGTCTCTATAAGCTTGGCACGTCTAGCCACTGGGATTTTTGCCCATTCTTCAAGGCAAAACTGCTCCAGCTCCTTCAAGTTGGATGAGTTCTGCTGGAGTACAGCAATCTTTAAGTCATACCACCGATTCTCAATTGGATTGAGGTCTGGGCTTTGACTAGGCCATTCCAAGACATTTAAACGTTTCCCCTTAAACCACTCAAGTGTTGCTTTATCAGTATGCTTAGGGTCATTGTCCTGCAGGAAGGTGAACCTCCGTCCCAGTCTGAAATCTCTGGAAGACTGAAACAGGTTTCCCTCAAGAATTTCCCTGTATTTAGCGCCATCCATCATTCCTTCAATTCTGACCAGTTTCCCAGTCCCTGCCGATGGAAAAACATCCCCACAGCATGATGCTGCCACCACCATGCTTCACTGTGGGGATGGTGTTCTCGGGGTGATGAGAGGTGTTGGGTTTGCGCTAGCAATAGTGTTTTCCTTGATGGCCAAAAAGCTCAATTTTAGTCTCATCTGACCAGAGAACCTTCTTCCATACGTTTGGTGTATTAGTACCTTCTTCCACACCAAACGTGTTTGCTTATTTTTTTCCGTAAAGCCCAACTCTGTGGAGTGTACGGCTTAAAGTGGTCCTATGGACAGATACAACAATCTCCGCTGTGGAGAGGCCTCTTCCTTGGTACTGGGGCTGGCTGTGCAAGCAGGCCTCTCCTGTTACCTCCACACATGTGCATTGTCCATTACACTGCCCTCAAAGGGAGCTATTCTGTCCAATGTAGTTTCCTCCACCCGTTAAAACCAAGTTTACAGCCTTTCTCTGCTTCCGACACACACATGCACACACTCAAATGTTTCTGAACAAACCAGAGCTGTGCTGTTCTGCAAAGTGCTTTACCCTAACCTCTTTAGAGGCTGCAGAAGGAACATATGAACTTTCCTGAGAGTACCCCAAGAACTTAAAGACGTTTGTGATTTCACATCCTCTCTGGAATTAGGGCCATACTGATGATGCACTCAGGGCCTCTGGTTTCTCTTTTTGAGTCTGTAATATCTCTCTATGCATGTGTGTGTGTGTTTGTGTGTGTATACACATTTGTGTTTCATTTGCTTGCCCATGCAAGTGTGTGTTTGTCTACGCTCACATGCAAGAGTGTTTGGTACAGTATTTGATATTTGGGAGGATTTGGGGCTTAATCATGTGAAGAAGCTCTCTCTCTCTCGCTCCCCCCTCTCTCTCTCTCCCCCCCCCATCTCCCCCACTCTCTCCCTCTTTCTCTATCATTCTCTCTCTCCCTCCATCTCTTTCCCCCTCTCTCTCCCTCTACATCTCCCTCTCTATCTCTCTCTCCCTCCTCTCTGTTCATCTCTCTCTCTCCCTCTCTCCATCTATCTCTCTCTCCCCCTCCCTCTTTCCCCCTCTCTCTCTCCCTCCCTCTCTCTCCCTATGTCTCTCTCTCTCCCTCCCCATCTCTCTCCCTTTCTCTCTCTCCCTCCCTCTCTCTCTCCCTTTCTCTCTCTCTCTCTCCCTCTCTATATCTCTGTTCATCTCTCTCCATCTCTCTCTACCCCTCCCTCTTTCCCCCTCTCTCCCTCCCTCTCCCCCCCCTCGCTCTCTCTCTCTCCCCCTCTCTCCCTCGCTCTCTCTCTCTCTCACCCTCTCTGTCCATCTTTGTTCACTCCTCTACCTCTCTCTCTCTCCCGCCCTCTCTTTCCCCACTCACTCTCTCCCCCACCCTCCCCCACTCACTCTCTCCCCCTCCCTCCATCTCTCTCCCCCTCCCTCCCTCCCTCCCTCTCCCCCCCTCTCTCTCCCTCCCTCGCTCTCTCCCCCTCTCTCTCTCCCTCGCTCTCATCTCCCTCGCTCTCATCTCCCTTCGTCTCCATCTCCCTCTCATATATATATCCCTCTCCCCCCCTCCCTCCCTCCCCCTCTCTCCCCCTCTCTCTCTCTCTCTCTCTACACCTCTCCCTCTCTCTCTCTCTGTCCATCTCTGTTCACTTCTCGCCATCTCTCTCCGTCTCTCTCTCCCCCCCTCTCTCCCCCCCCCCTCTCTCCCTCTCTCTCTCCCCCTCTCCCTCCGTCTCCCCCCCTCCGTCTCCCTCTCTATCCCTCTCTCTTGCTCTCTCTCGTTCTCTCTCTCTACCCCTCTCTCTCCCCCTCTCTCCATCTCTCTCCCCCTCTCTCTCCGTCTCCCTCTCCTCTCCCTCCGTCTCCCCCTCTCTATCTATCTTTCTCCCTCTCTCCCTACCTCTCTCCCTCTCTCTATCCCTCTCTCGTTCTCTCTCTCTCTCTCCCCCCCTCCCTCCCTCTCCCCCCTCCCTCTCGCTCCCCCTCCCTCTCTCCCCCCTCTCTCTCGCTCTCTCTTTGTCTATCGCTCCCCCCTCCCTCTCCCTCCCTCCCTCCCTCCCTCCCTCGCTCTCTCTCCCCTTCCCTCCCTCCCTCCCCCTCTATCGCTCTCTCCCCCATCTCTCTCTCTCTCCCCCTCTATCTCTCTCCCTCTCAAAGCCTAATTTCTATCCCTTCTTCATTTGCATGTGTCAGAGAGAGAGAGAGAGAGAGAGAGAGAGAGCAGGATGTATTCCAACGAAGTCATCAGAGGCTGAGCAGACATAAAGCTTCCTCCGCTTCTCATTTCTAACGGCGATAATGACTGCTTAAACGCGCGCCAGCATTGCTCAGGAGTCACACGCCCATTACATGCACACACATGCGCGCAAACCCGCACAAACCCGCACACACACACAAACACGCACTCCGATGCTTTCCGACGTGTTTGTCTTCACTCCCTACAACACTCATTAGTTAGCAGCACATTCTCAGACTCTGCAGCAACAAACTCTCCTTCCCACTGCTATAATAACCTCCCATCACACAATGGCAGTTCTCAGAAAATGCATAGAAAACATAGTCCACACAATCCGGCACTGGGTTGAGCTGCTATGGAGAACAATTACAATGTGACAGTGACAAAAGCCTGATGGGAGAGAGTGGCTTGAGTAAGACTTAATTAATAATATATGCCATTTAGCATTTTTTGGTAAGGGTGGAATCAGCAGGAATCGAATCCATGACCATTGACATTGCAAGCGCCATGCTCTACCAACTGAGCCACACATGACCTTTCTGATTTCTCTTTCATACAAATATGAAATAAATATTTATGTTTAGTTGAATAGTTAATTCTGTTGGTATTCAATTAATGTGTCTGTCAGTAGGAAATAAAATACGAAGCCCCTAACCAAACTGTTCTCTATTAAAGGGGTAATCTGAAATTGGTGAATCCATTTTTGGACTTTCAAATTGTTGATATATTGCCATTGATTCTTGAAGAATATAACTTACATTTCTCCAGCCCTATCCCTCAGCTGTTTAAAACAGTGGTGCTGTGACAACTGTGTTGTTATTTGAAGTGCTGATTTCCCCTTTAAGAGATAATTGTAGTTGAGTGGCCTGCAGAGAAGAAGGTGTTGAGCCTGGTGTCTGGTAGAAATTGGAAAATGTTGAAGCTGAAATTCGTCGTGACCGATCTCTAACTATGTCTGTCTGTGTCTGTGTGTGACCTCTCTCTCACTACTAAATAGCATCCATCTGAAAGCCAGTAGGGAACTCCTCCATCAGAATGGGAGTAATACATTGCTTCTCCTGAAAAATATGTATTTCTCCTTCTCTGAACTGGTGCTGGCCCTCTGAAAAAAGCCCCCTGAGAATAACAGAGAGAAGATGTTCAATATTCTCCTGTAAAGTGGTGGTGGTGTTGTGGGTAACACACAATGCTTCTATTTACAGATACAACCTGACATTCAGATACATTCAGTCACTATGACCACGCCCTCATTCCCTACTTCCCACAAATCTAAAACCATTTGATTGGTAGAGGCTTGGGCTAGTGAGAGTTTCCGCCATATTTCTTATTTACATAAAAATTTTAGTCATTTAGCAGACGCTCTTATCCAGAGCGACTTACAGGCGCAATTAGGGTTAAGTGCCTTGCTCAAGGGCACATGGACATATTTTTCACCTAGTCGGCTCGGGGATTAGAACCAGCGACCTTTCGGTTACTGGCACAACGCTCTTACCCACTAAGCTACCTGCTGCCACCCTTATACCAGTCATTTCCTTTCATACAGTGAGGGAAAAAAGTATTTGATCCTCTGCTGGTTTTGTATGTTTGCCCACTGATGGTAGGTTTATTTGAACAGTGAGAGACAGAATAACAACAAAATAATCCAGAAAAATGCATGTCAAAAATGTTATAAATTGATTTACTTTTTAATGAGGGAAATTAGTATCAGAAAGATGTATGGCTCTCAGGTGTATTTTATACAGGTAACGAGCTGAGATTAGGAGCACACTCTTAAAGGGAGTGCTCCTAATCTCAGTTTGTTACCTGTATAAAAGACACTTGGCAATCAATCAGATTCCAAACTCTCCACCATGGCCAAGACCAAAGAGCTCTCCAAGGATGTCAGGGACAAGATTGTAGACCTACACAAGGCTGGAATGGGCTACAAGACCATCGCCAAGCAGCTTGGTGAGAAGGTGACAACAGTTGGTGCGATTATTCGCAAATGGAAGAAACACAAAATAACTGTCAATCTCCCTCGGCCTGGGGCTCCATGCAAGATCTCACCTCGTGGAGTTGCAATGATCATGAGAACGGTAAGGAATCAGCCCAGAACTACACGGGAGGATCTTGTCAATGATCTCAAGGCAGCTGGGACCATAGTCACCAAGAAAACAATTGGTAACACACTACGCTGTGAAGGACTGAAATCCTGCAGCGCCCGCAAGGTCCCCATGCTCAAGAAAGCACATATACAGGCCCGTCTGAAGATTGCCAATGAACATCTGGATGATTCAGAGGAGAACTGGGTGAAAGTGTTGTGGTCAGATGAGACCAAAATCGAGCTCTTTGGCATCAATTCAACTCGCCGTGTTTGGAGGAGGAGGAATGCTGCCTATGACCCCAAGAACACCATCCCCACCGTCAAACATGGAGGTGGAAACATTATGCTTTGGGGGTGTTTTTCTGCTAAGGGGACAGGACAACTTCACCGCATCAAAGGGACGATGGATGGGGCCATGTACCATCAAATCTTGGGTGAGAACCTCCTTCCCTCAGCCAGGGCATTGAAAATGGGTCGTGGATGGGTATTCCAGCATGACGATGACCCAAAACACACGGCCAAGGCAACAAAGGAGTGGCTCAAGAAGAAGCACATTAAGGTCCTGGAGTTGCCTAGCCAGTCTCCAGACCTTAATCCCATAGAAAATCTGTGGAGGGAGCTGAAGGTTTGAGTTGCCAAACGTCAGCCTTGAAACCTTAATGACTTGGAGAAGATCTGCAAAGAGGAGTGGGACAAAGTGTGTAAACCTGGTGGCCAACTACAAGAAACGTCTGACCTCTGTGATTGCCAACAAGGGTTTTTCCACCAAGTACTAAGTCATGTTTTGCAGAGGGGTCAAATACTTATTTCCCTCATTAAAATGCAAATCAATTTATAACATTTTTGACATGCGTTTTTCTGGATTATTTTGTTGTTATTCTGTCTCTCACTGTTCAAATAAACCTACCATTAAAATTATAGACTGATCATGTCTTTGTCAGTGGGCAAACGTACAAAATCAGCAGGGGATCAAATACTTTTCCCCCCCTAACTGTATCAGTGAAGGGAAGTGATAAAGAAGCGGAAGGAAGGAGAGATAATTGGGACATAAACATGGTTCTTTGTTATGGACCCTGGGCTCGTGTGCTCAGGCATTTGGAACACACTCACAGGATTGGTGGGTTTAATTGGTAAGGGTCAGGTGGGAACATTAGGCATGTTACAGAGAGCATGTTGGCTGGATGAGCAGGCTCATTACATTGAGCAGAGGAAGGTTTTCTTGGCTAATGGTGCTGATTAGGGGGAAAGCGTGCTATGGTTGACTGACGATGAGTGTTGTTTATGGTTATGAGGAGATGTACAGTAATTGGTTTGTCGGTTTATCGGTTGGTCTGTGTTCCGCGTTGTGGACAGGTATGACTGTCTGGGTGATAAATAGCATAGTATTGTCCCAAATGGCACCCTATTCCCTTTATAGTGCACTGCAGATGTAGGATCTTAATTTGAGACAGTTTGCTACAGCAGGAAAATAATGCTACAGCAACAGGAAATGTGAAAAACTATGTGGACTATAATTAATGGCAATTTTTGTAGAGGTTTTCTGACATTTCAAAGTGGAAATTACAAACTTCAGAATACTCTTTCAACCTCAAATGCAAGTTTAAAATGTTCTGCATTGCAGTCAAGTTATCCTGCAACAGGGTGATCAAATTAAGATCCTACATCTGTATGTAAGGAATAGGGTGCCATCTGGGACACAGACCATGTCTCTGTGTTACAGAATGATGATCTGGTTATGTTGATTGATAGTGGTTTGGTAAAGATGACTGTCTTATGTTATGGAGAGTACAACTGTACTGTATAGATATATTGGAGATGTAGCCTAGTCCCTAGCTTATGGAGCTGATGCAGGTGATGGAAGAGAAGGATGCTAAGATTGAGGATCAATGAGGTCGAGTTGGTTAGAGCTGAGGCCATGTAGATCTGGACCCGTATTCAAAAAGTGTAGGAGTGATGATCTAGGATCAGGCCCCCCCTGCCCATTTTATCTTATTTATTAGGATCTAAAAGGCTAAACTGATCCTGGATCAGCACTCCCACTCTGAGATGCTTGATACACACAGGCCCAGGTGTAGACACAGTCTACTCGCCATAGAACAGGTGTTGATAGAGACAGTCTACTCACCATAGAACAGGTGTTGATAGAGACAATCTACTCGCCATAGAACAGGTGTTGATAGAGACAATCTACTCGCCATAGAACAGGTGTTGATAGAGACAGTCTACTCGCCATAGAACAGGTGTTGATAGAGACAGTCTACTCGCCATAGAACAGGTGTTGATAGAGACAGTCTACTCGCCATAGAACAGGTGTTGATAGAGACAGTCTACTCACCATAGAACAGGTGTTGATAGAGACAGTCTACTCACCATAGAACAGGTGTTGATAAACACAGTCTACTCACCATATAACAGGTGTTGATAAACACAGTCTACTCACCATAGAACAGGTGTTGATAGAGACAGTCTACTCACCATAGAACAGGTGTTGATAGAGACAGTCTACTCACCATAGAACAGGTGTTGATAAACACAGTCTACTCACCATATAACAGGTGTTGATAAACACAGTCTACTCACCATAGAACAGGTGTTGATAGAGACAGTCTACTCACCATATAACAGGTGTTGATAAACACAGTTTACTCACCATATAACAGGTGTTAATAGAGACAGTCTACTCACCATAGACAATAACAGTAGCTGTGGTACTTCTCCTCTTGGCGACAATGTTCTTGGCCACGCACGTATAGTTGGCCGTGTCCGACAGTCTGGCCTGTTTTATAATCAGGTTGTGGTCAATTGTGATGTAGAAATTACGGTCATCAGCTGGGTCAATGATCTCCTCATTCTTCAACCACTCCACCTGAGATGGACACAATGAGAAAACTGTGTGAGGAAGGAAGGAAGGAGGGAGGTAAGAACCAGGTGAAAGAGAGGACTGGAGGAGGAAGCTAGCTCCATTTATGATGCTAATCACATTTCCTGAATGCCATAGTTTCTGCCGAAGCTCTCATAAATTGAACCTGTCAAAAGGTTTACAGCACGCACCGTAAATGTCAAAATCTATAAAATGTCATGTTTTTTTTAAAAGTCCCTTTCACATTAGGGGAACAGAATTTTCAGACATTGAAAGGGAAATTCTGTGCTATTCTTAGTTTACCGTCACATGCTTTTCCTTATGAGTTCTGTCTGCTCTGACGGAAATCCACATCGTCTCCTAGCTCTCACTGGGAGCAGTGTCTGACCTGATATGCATGGTGTCTCCTTGAGAATGAATCCTATCAACAGTGACAATGCAGCTGTACGGGAAAAGGACAAGGACATGCCAGAAACAACAACAACATACAAGTTCAACAGAATAAAAAAAAGGGACATGCTTTCTGTATGAAGCTGTACGATCAAAATGACGTTCAAAATTATAATCAAATCCGGCCTAGCAGCTATCTGATCAGACTATTGGATGTTCAGAATGAGTTCAGAGTTCATAACCTCCCCATCTACCTCAGAAGTAGGTGTGAGGGAGTAATTATTTTGGGTGTGGAACTCTGTGACGGTGATAACTTATTAACCCTCATTAGAATAGAAGTGTCTACCTTTTAACTGTCTGTCACACATTCAAGGAGTGAAATTAAAGCTGAAAGAGCCAAGTGAAAATTCCAGCAGTGCTTCAACTGAGCAAGAGACACACACACACACACACACACACACACACACACACACACACACACACACACACACACACACACACACACACACACACACACACAGAACCTCATGTAACACAGAAACCAGGCAGGGTAGCGAAGCTGATAATATGAGCAGAGTATGATTCATACCCGTAAATAAATGAGGACAGTGTATAGTAGCACTAACCCATGCTAACAGAGCAATGTTACGGTGCTCCTATTAGGACAGCCTAAATCTCAGCAGTTTATTTCTTTATATTATTTATATTGATGTTTTACTTGTCCTAATATGGACACCGTACACTGCCATGAATCAAAGCTGTGAGAGCTGTGTCAGGCAGGCAGGCAGGCAGGCAGGGGACAGGAGTGGGACAGCGGTGCATTCAATGGCAGAGCAACTGATCCACCGGCTTTGGACTGAGACCCAGGCTTACTGAGACAGAGACTGAGCTCTCTATAATACCCTAAACCACCTTTAGGTCCGATCGTTACCCAACAGTGGAAGAAAGTTGGATTATTAGGAGGAAGAAAGTTGGATTATTAGGAGGAAGAAAGTTGGGTTATTAGGAGGAAGAAAGATGGATTTTAGGAGGAAGAAAGTTGGGTTATTAGGATGAAGAAATATGGGTTATTAGGAGGAAGAAATATCAATCAATCAATCAATCAATTATATTTTATATAGCCCTTCTTACATCAGCTAATATCTCGAAGTGCTGTACAGAAACCCAGCCTAAAACCCCAAACAGCTAGTAATGCAGGTGTAGAAGCACGGTGGCTAGGAAAAACTCCCTAGAAAGGCCAAAACCTAGGAAGAAACCTAGAGAGGAACCAGGCTATGAGGGGTGGCCAGTCCTCTTCTGGCTGTGCCGGGTGGAGATTATAACAGAACCATGCCAAGATGTTCAAAAATGTTCATAAGTGACAAGCATGGTCAAATAATAATCAGGAATAAATCTCAGTTGGCTTTTCATAGCCGATCATTAAGAGTTGAAAACAGCAGGTCTGGGACAGGTAGGGGTTCCATAACCGCAGGCAGAACAGTTGAAACTGGAATAGCAGCAAGGCCAGGCGGACTGGGGACAGCAAGGAGTCACCACGGCCGGTAGTCCCGACGTATGGTCCTAGGGCTCAGGTCTCTCAGTTGGCTTTTCATAGCCGATCATTAAGAGTTGAAAACAGCGGGTCTGGGACAGGTAGGGGTTTCGTAACCGCAGGCAGAACAGTTGAAACTGGAATAGCAGTTAAATATGGGTTATTAGGAGGAAGAAATATGGGTTATTAGGAGGAAGAAATATGGGTTATTAGGAGGAAGAAAGATGGGTTATTAGGAGGAAGAAAGATGGGTTATTAGGAGGAAGAAATATGGGTTATTAGGAGGAAGAAAGACGGGTTATTAGGAGGAAGAAATATGGGTTATTAGGAGGAAGAAAGATGGGTTATTAGGAGGAAGAAAGATGGGTTTTAGGAGGAAGAAAGTTGGGTTATTAGGATGAAGAAATATGGGTTATTAGGATGAAGAAATATGGGTTATTAGGAGGAAGAAATATGGGTTATTAGGAGGAAGAAAGATGGGTTATTAGGAGGAAGAAATATGGGTTATTAGGAGGAAGAAATATGGGTTATTAATTTTATTTTCATCTGCACCACTAAATCCCTTCTTTTCTTCCTACTATATGGAGTGTCTAGTTCAGGCAGGCAAAGCCAGAAAGCCATTTCAGTCAATATCAGTCTCATTTATGAATAGTCATAATCTGATATGTACACATATTTGTATAATCATCACAGCACGTCATTTAAATATCTGACTAATCATTTGATTACGCCGTAGGATTTTAACAAGCAAAATATGAAAGTCATTATAATCATCTCGGGGGTTGTTTTCCAGTTTGAAACAGCTAGTTTTGGCATTTCTACCGCAGACACAAATATCAACAAACGCCATACTGCAGGTGTGCATTTCACCCGCTTCTTCTTCAGTGCTCCAGGCTACTCCCCACTGTGCAAAATCTGCAAAACCCTGAGACCAAGCCGGCATCGGTTTGGAAAGTGCTCGTGTGAAGACCAAGGGGAGGCAGAAAAGAGCCGAAAACCCAGTGGGGATACCATTTTGGAGATTAGTAATGAAAGCAGAGGGAGAGAGAGTGAGAGTGTGTTTATAGAATGGTTAATGCATTTTAGCATGCTGAAGACAAAGTTAAAGTCTTGCAATATAAGTAGGGCCAGTTGTTTTGGTAGTTTTTATTTAATAATTTCCAGCATTGACCATTTGGTTTGCTGTAGGTCGTTGGTTCGAAAACCTGAGCCGTGAAAAAGGTGAAAAATCTGTCTGTGCCCTTGATCAAGGCACTTAACCCTAATTTTCTCCAGGGGCTGACCCTTAAAACAACACATTTCACCTTGAGCAAAGTGAGGTGTAGAATCACTGATCTACAAATAGTTTTCCCTGTCAAATAATCGGCTTTGTGCAATTAAGATTCACAGAGCTACGCCTCCCCTGGATTAGGCGATCCCCCCCCAGCAAACACGCACAACCAGACATTGATTGATTGATTGATTGATTGATTGGAAACAGCTTGTGTCAGTTAAATAACATTTCCTAGTGTTTCTACTTGTAGTAAACCTAGTGGATATTGCTGGAAATACCAGTCAAAGAAAAGCCACAAAAAACAACCAAAACAGCTCCCCCTTATTATAATACACTGATACAAAACCCAACATCCTCTGCAGTATTTGTCTAGAGAATGTCACAATACCCCTACTGAATGGTCAAACAAACAAACCTCCCATAATTCAACACCATCGGTAACTCCCTGGTACCAAATGATACAAACCTACGATTGTGTCAACGAATCTCACAGAAATGAATTGTAATTAATATGCACATTATTAGATAATTGCCATTTTAACAAGTCATTTCAGAGTCACTACCTGCTAAATAACGGACTGTTAAGTAAGAGGTTATCAAAAGCTGTTTTACAACAGCAGTGGACAATTAAGCAACGTTACTGTTCTCCGGTGAGATTCCAAAAAACATAAAGATCATCTTTAGCACTGAGATAATTGTTCCTCAATTCCATACCAATGGACTTAGTGATTCCTTACCAATAGACTTAGTGATTCCTTACCAATGGACTTAGTGATTCCTTACCAATGGACTTAGTGATTCCTCACCAATGGACTTAGTGATTCCTCACCAATGGACTTAGTGATTCCTTACCAATAGACTTAGTGATTCCTTACCAATAGACTTTGTGATTCCTTACCAATAGACTTTGTGATTCCTTACCAATAGACTTTGTGATTCCTTACCAATAGACTTAGTGATTCCTCACCAATGGACTTAGTGATTCCTTACCAATGGACTTAGTGATTCCTTACCAATGGACTAAGTGATTCCTTAGCAATGGACTTAGTGATTCCTTACCAATGGACTAAGTGATTCCTTACCAATGGACTTAGTGATTCCTTACCAATGGACTAAGTGATTCCTTAGCAATGGACTTAGTGATTCCTTACCAATGGACTAAGTGATTCCTCACCAATGGACTTAGTGATTCCTTACCAATGGACTTAGTGATTCCTTACCAATGGACTAAGTGATTCCTTACCAATGGACTAGGTGATTCCTTACCAACAGACTAAGTGATTCCTTACCAATGGACTAAGTGATTCCTTACCAACAGACTAAGTGATTCCTTACCAACAGACTAAGTGATTCCTTACCAATGGACTTAGTGCTAAAGATTATCTTTGTTTTTGGGGGAAACTCACCCCTGATCAGTTCAGTTGTAAATTGTAGTCCTATCAATTCTAATAATCCCAGTATTATCATGAATTAAAACATTAATCAAAACATACAGTATAGAAATACATTTTTTTAAGCTGGTTTATTGATGTGGGCTATGCTGAGCTGAGACAAAGGAACCTCATGTTGCGAAGGGAGGGATGGTTACGGTGTGAGTGTGTGTGTGTGTGTGCGTGTCTGTGTGGGTGTGTGTGTGCGTGCGTGTGCGTGTGTGTGTCTAGTCGTTAGTCACAGCTGGGGGATGGAGGGTGGTTTATTGGATCAGACCAGCCCCCCACTGAGACACAGAGTCTGTTATTCTAACCCCCTCTCTCCAGGAAGCCCTGTCTTTCTCCAAGACACACACCGCTAAACACACCTCGAATGGCCATGTGCCCTTGGCCTGGTCCAGCCTGGACCATGGAACGCCATTCTGTAATCTGTATATAGCATTAGGCTATGACAGTACAGTAAAACAAATCAATTCGGTTAGAGTAGAAGACATGACACCACAAAGCCTAGGAGGTCACGGGGCAGAGTAATGTAATATTATGAAATATGCATTACGCTTTCATTCATATATTACATATCATTGGAAGAGAATAGCACCTGACATTTCGAGATAGAACCCTTCAATGAAGCATAGAATCAATCATTCACCCCACCAGCCTGTCTGTGGATTTAACAGCTGTCCATTAACAATCTACTTGACTGTTAAACAACAGTCGAGGTGGTTACTCTTTCAATCATTGGACCGTTAATATTATGATTATTGTGCGTTACCCGTGATTAGCTAAATTAGATAATGATAATCAAATCCATAGGCTACGTTAACGTCTCCAGCTGAATTATAATAATAATAATATTAATAATATTAATAATAATAACACATGTCCCCAACTCATTCCATGTCAACCCCCTGAAACCCACACCCCACTGTGCCTTGATTGGTCACACACCACTGGCAGGGACCCTGCAATCTGCCGTGAAATTCACTGTCCATGCTGTTGTGAGACAGAGCATTGCTTGCCACTGATAAACACGCACACACACATAAGCACATACACAAGATACACTACCATCCTCCACCTCTACCACCCTCCACCTCTACCATCCTCCACCTCTACCATCCTCCATCTCTACCACCCTCCACCTCTACCATCCTCCATCTCTACCACCCTCCACCTCTTCAAACCCTCCACCTCTACCATCCTCCACCTCTACCACCCTCCACCTCTACCACCCTCCACCTCTTCAAACCCTCCACCTCTACCATCCTCCACCTCTACCATCCTCCATCTCTACCACCCTCCACCTCTTCAAACCCTCCACCTCTACCATCCTCCACCTCTACCATCCTCCATCTCTACCACCCTCCACCTCTACCATCCTCCACCTCTACCACCCTCCACCTCTACCATCCTCCACCTCTACCACCCTCCACCTCTACCATCCTCCACCTCTACCATCCTCCACCTCTACCATCCTCCACCTCTATCACCCTCCACCTCTACCATCCTCCACCTCTACCATCCTCCACCTCTACCATCCTCCACCTCTATCACCCTCCACCTCTACCATCCTCCACCTCTACCACCCTACACCTCTACCATCCTCCACCTCTACCACCCTCCACCCTCCACCTCTTCAAACCCTCCACCTCTATCATCCTCCACCTCTACCACCCTTTCAAACTCATCCCTAACACAGATGGACACAAAAGCATAGACACTCTACTACCCCCCCCCCCCACAACTCCTTTCACACAAGACCTCTACTCCTCCCCCCAGACAGATGTGGTCGTGGTGCTCATTATTGACTGATTGGCATCGGGAGAGTCATTAACATAATTGGCACATTTGTTGTCATTAACAGGGGGGAAATGGCCACATGTCAGCCCAGGCTTCAAGAGCGCGAGCTGGTCTGTCAGCAGGAACAGTGGAGAAAGAAAAAGGGGAGATCAAAGAGAGAGACAGCGGTGTAATAAAATAGATAATATACGCCGTGGTTCTATGTCTCCTGCCTATGGCTGCGTCCCTATTCCATACATAGTGTACTACTTTTGATCAGAGTCCTGTGGGCTCTGCTCAAATGTAGTGCACTATATAGGTAACAGGGTGCCATTTGGGATGCAAGCCTCCCCTGACACTGAAATGCAATTGGCTACAGGAAATAAACACAGGGAGGTTGAGAGACCCACAGGACCAGTGACACAAGACTCATTCAGCTTCCACATCTCTCATCTTCCCCATTCATCTAAGGAGAATACTAATCAAGCCATTCATTAGGCCAAGTAACAAAGGCAATTACGGGGCTAATCATTACGTTCAAAGTCAATCAAGGAAAGTTAATATACATTTAATCTGGAGGCCCGCAAATATGTGTGTGTGTGTAAATATGTGTGTGTGTGTGTGTGTGTGTGTGTGTGTGTGTGTGAGAGAGAGAGAGAGAGAGAGTGTGAGCGTGAGTGTGTGTGTGTGTGTGTGTGTGTGTGTAAATATGTGTGTGTGTGTGTGTGTGTGTGTGTGTGTGTGTGTGTGTGTGTGTGTGTGTGTGTGTAAACATGTGTATGTGTGCGTGTGTAAGTGTGTGTGTGTGTGTGTGTGTGTGTGTGTGTGTGTGAGAGAGAGTGTGAGTGAGTGTGTGTTAGGGAAATAAGAGTAGGAAGGAGAAGAATGACTTACTGCTACGGTTCCAAACGGTAACACTCTAAACATGTAGTTTGTTTCCTTAAGTTCACTTCCTCCTTAGCATTATAAATATAATTTGTGCTCCCACCTAAATTGATCAAAGACTTTGTCTGAGATGAGAGATGTCTCTTATTCCCACAGACACAGTATTTTTAACAGCTTTGAGGACTCTCATCCACACCAATTTTCTTGCTGTCAGTTGTAATTCTGACAGGCTCCGTTATAAATGCCAATTATTGCTTTATAATGTTTTTAGTTGTTACAATCTCAAAAGGAAAATAGTCTCTCTCATATTCAAAGTCATACTGGGCAAACTCCATGTGTCCTCCTTCTGGACAAGGGAGGGCTACATCTGTTCAGGAGTTAAACCATGTTTCAGAAAGGAGCAAAATGATGAGATGAATATTTGACCAAACAGAATGATCCTTCTATGTTGACATCAAAGACCTGAAGCTCGTTGTTAAATAAAGACGTCTACTTGGCTACACAGTGGGAGTGTATTCTGGAGACTTCCCTGTACTCAACATGCAGCCGCTATAGTCAACGATGTGACTGTAATCAATGCTGTGACTATAATCAAAGATGTGACTATCATCAATGCTGTGACTATAATCAAAGATGTGACTATCATCAACACTGTGACTATAATCAACGCTGTGACTATAATCAAAGCTGTGACTATCATCAACGCTGTGACTATAATCAGCGCTGTGACAATAATCAACGCTGTGACAATAATCAACGCTGTGACTATAATTAACACGGTGACTATAATCAAAGTTGTGACTATAATCAACGCTGTTACTATAATCAACGCTGTGACTATAATCAACGAAGTGACAATAATCAACGCTGTGACTATAATCAACGCTGTGACTATAATCAACGCTGTTACTATAATCAACACTGTGACTATAATTAACGATGTGACAATAATCAACGCTGTGACTATAATCAACACTGTGACTATAATCACCACTGTGACTATAATCAAAGCTGTGGCAATAATCAATGCTGTGACTATCATCAACACTGTGACTATAATCAATGTTGTGACTATAATCAACGACGTGACAATAATCAATGCTGTGACTATAATCAACGTTGTGACTATAATCAATGCTGTGACTATATAATCAAAGCTGTGACAATAATCAACGCTGTGACTATAATCAACACTGTGACTATAATCAACACTGTGACAGTAATCAACGCTGTGACTATAATCAACTATGTGACTACAATCAACGCAGTGACTTTAATCAAAGCTGTGACAATAATCAACACTGTGACTATTATCAATGTTGTGACTATAACCAATGCTGTGACTATCGTCAACGTTGTGACTATAATCAATGTTGTGACTATAATCAATGCTGTGACTATAATCAACACTGACTATAATCAACACTGTGACAATAATCAACACTTTGACTATAATCAACACTGTGACTATAATCAATGATGTGACTATAATCAATGATGTGACTATAATCAACGCTGTGATTATAATCAAAGCTGTGACAATAATCAACGCTGTGACTATAATCAACGTTGTGACTATAATCAACGCTGTGACTATAATCAACGCTTTGACTATAATCAACGCTGTGACTATAATCAACACTGTGACTATAATCAACACTGACTATAATCAACACTGTGACAATAATCAACGATTTGACTATAATCAACACTGTGACTATAATCAATGATGTGACTATAATCAATGATGTGACTATAATCAACGCTGTGACTATCGTCAACGCTGTGACTATAATCAATGTTGTGACTATAATCAACACTGTGACTATAATCAGCGATGTGACTATCGTAAACACTGTGACTATAATCAATGCTGTGACTATAATCAGCGATGTGACTATAATCAACGCTGTGACTATAATCAGCGCTGTGACTATAATCAACGCTGTGACAATAATCAACGTTGTGACTATAATCAACACTGTGACTATAATCAGCGATGTGACTATCGTAAACACTGTGACTATAATCAACGCTGTGAGTATAATCAACACTGTGACTATAATCAGCGTTGTGACTATAATCAACACTGAGTTATAATAAATGCTGTGACTATCGCCAACGCTGTGACTATAATCAACGCTGTGAGTATAATCAACACTGTGACTATAATCAACGCTGTGACTGTAGTGGTGATTTGAGACAAAGTGGGAAACACATACACATTCACATGCAAGATAAATACACACACACACACACACACACAGGAGTTTTGGGGCAATGCTTAATTAATTGATGTGTGTGTGTGTTGGGACTCCATGTGTGCATTGTCCCATACTGGGGATGTGATTACACTAACCAGGGGCCTGCTGCTCGGGGGCTTCCCTGCCCAGTGCCCACTCTACTAACCAAGGTTGGCCAGACTGGCAGGGTCATCGTTGTCACGATCGTCGTATTGAATAGACCAAGGCGCAGCGTGATGAACGAACATGGTTAACTTTATTATCTTTAGTGATAATAGAAACAACAATCAACAAAACAACAAACGACTCGTGAAGTCCACGGTAACAATAACCAACACGGAACAAGAACCCACCAACACAAAGGGAAAACAGACAGTTTAAATATGGCTCCCAATCAGAGACAACCAACGACAGCTGACACTCGTTGCCTCTGATTGGGAGTCACTCTGGCCAACATAGAAATATACACAACAGAAAGAACACACCCTGGCTCAACATATAGAGTCCCAGAGCCAGGGTGTGACAGTACCCCCCCCTAAAGGCGCGGACTGCGACCGCGCCTCAACTTGAACAAAACAGGGGAGGGCTGGGTGGGCATTCCTCCTCGGCGGCGGTTCTGGCTCCGGCCTTGCCCACCACCCTCCAATAAACCCCCCATAGCGCCCCTGGTCCAGTCTGGCCCCGCTGGCTGGAGCTGAACTGGACGCAGCAGGAGCGGTTAGCTTCAGCTCCGTAGTGGAGCAGTTGACCTTACCAGGCACCGGTGACCCAGGCACGGGTTGTGCTGGACTGACGACGCGCACCCCTGGCTTGGTGCGTGGAGTAGGAACGGGCCGAACCAGGCTGACGACTCGCACCTCTGGCTTGGTGCGTGGAGTAGGAACGGGCCGGACCAGGCTGACGACTCGCACCCCTGGCTTGGTGCGTGGAGTAGGAACGGGCCGAACCAGGCTGACGACTCGCACCCCTGGCTTGGTGCGTGGAGTAGGAACAGGCCGGACCAGGCTGACGACTCGCACCCCTGGCTTGGTGCGAGTGGCAGGAACAGGCCGGGCCGGGCTGGCGACGCGCACCGTAGACTTGGTGCGAGTGGCAGGAACAGGCCGGGCCGGGCTGACGATGCGCACCCCTGGCTTGGTGCGTGGAGTAGGAACAGGCCGGACCGGGCTGGCGACGCACACCGTAGGCTTGGTGCGTGGAGCAGGGACAGGCCGGACCGGGCTGGCGACGCACACCGTAGGCTTGGTGCGAGGAGCAGGGACAGGCCGGACCGGGCTGGCGACGCACACCGTAGGCTTGGTGCGAGGAGCAGGGACAGGCCGGACCGGGCTGGCGACGCACACCGTAGGCTTGGTGCGTGGAGCAGGGACAGGCCGGACCGGGCTGGCGACGCACACCGTAGGCTTGGTGCGAGGAGCAGGGACAGGCCGGACCGGGCTGGCGACGCACACCGTAGGCTTGGTGCATGGAGCAGGGACAGGCCGGACTGGGCTGGCGACGCACACCGTAGGCTTGGTGTGAGGAGCAGGGACAGGCCGGACCGGGCTGGCGACGCACACAGTAGGCTTGGTGCATGGAGCAGGGACAGGCCGGACCGGGCTGGCGACGCACACCGTAGGCTTGGTGCGAGGAGCAGGGACAGGCCGGACCGGGCTGGCGACGCACACCGTAGGCTTGGTGCGTGGAGCAGGGACAGGCCGGACTGGGCTGGCGACGCACACCGTAGGCTTGGTGCGTGGACCAGGGACAGGCCGGACTGGGCTGGCGACGCACACCGTAGGCTTGGTGCGTGGAGCAGGGACAGGCCGGACCGGGCTGGCGACGCACACCGTCCATTTGGTGCGAGGGGCCGTAACAGGCCGGACCGTACTGGGGACACACACCACTGGCTCTACTTTGACCAGTGGCCCCCGTAACCTGGTGGCCTTCTGAATACGCCCCTTTTCTGCCTCCGTCAGCCCCGTCGTCCATGCCCTGTGCCCCCCCCTAAAAATTATTTGGGGTTGCCTCTCGACCGTCCGACGACGACCCTGATCACGCCGTTGCTCCTCTCTCCGTCGCCTCTCTACAGTCTCACTCCATGCCCGGCGATCCATTCCGGCCAGGATTTCCTCCCAGGTCCAGGACCCCTGCCCGTCCAAAATCTGCTCCCACGTCCAGGCTGCCTGTTCCTGGACACGCTGCTTGGTCCTGGTATGGTGGGTTCTTCTGTCACGATCGTCGTATTGAATAGACCAAGGCGCAGCGTGATGAACGAACATGGTTACCTTTATTATCTTTAGTGATAATAGAAACAACAATCAACAAAACAACAAACGACTCGTGAAGTCCACGGTAACAATGACCAACACGGAACAAGAACCCACCAACACAAAGGGAAAACAGACAGTTTAAATATGGCTCCCAATCAGAGACAACCAACGACAGCTGACACTCGTTGCCTCTGATTGGGAGTCACTCTGGCCAACATAGAAATAAACACAACAGAAAGAACACACCCTGGCTCAACATATAGAGTCCCAGAGCCAGGGTGTGACAATCGTGCCATCAATGTGCCACCCTGCATGCCAGCCTGAGTCTCACACCACAAAGAACCTATACTGTAGGTGATCAACACAGACAGAAAACCATTCCAATAAAGTCTTATTCATCTAACTGGCCCAAAGCATTATCATCTTATTCATCTAACTGGCCCAAAGCATTATCCTCTTATTCATCTAACTGGCCCAAAGCATTATCCTCTTATTCATCTAACTGGCCCAAAGCATTATCCTCTTATTCATCTAACTGGCCCAAAGCATTATTCTATTATTCATCTAACTGGCCCAAAGCATTATCCTCTTATTGCTTTCTAAGATTGAATCGTACTACAACGGCTCTGACGCTCGTCGGATGTGGCAGGGCTTGAAAACTATTACAGACTACAAAGGGAAGCACAGCCGCGAGCTTCCCAGTGACACAAGCCTACCAGACGAGCTAAACCACTTCTATGCTCGCTTCGAGGCAAGCAACACTGAAGCATGCATGAGAGCACCAGCTGTTCCGGATGACTATGTGATCACGCTCTCCGTAGCCGATGTGAGTAAGACTTTTAAGCAGGTCAACATTCACGTTCAAGGCCGCAGGGCCAGACGGATTACCAGGACGTGTACTCCGAGCATGTGCTGACCAACTGGCAAGTGTCTTCACTGACATTTTCAACATGTCCCTGACAGAGTCTGTAATACCAACATGTTTCAAGCAGACCACCATAGTCCCTGTGCCCAAGGACACTAAGATAACCTGCCTAAATGACTACCGACCCGTAGCACTGACGTCTGTAGCCATGAAGTGCTTTGAAAGGCTGGTCATGGCTCACATCAACACCATTATCCCAGAAACCCTAGACCCACTCCAATTTGCATACCGCCCCAACAGATCCACAGATGATGCAATCTCTATTGCACTCCACACTGCCCTTTCCCACCTGGAAAGAGGAACACCTACGTGAGAATGCTATTCATTGACTACAGCTCAGCATTCAACACCATAGTGCCCTCAAAGCTCATCACTAAGCTAAGGATCCTGGGACTAAACACCTCCCTCTGCAACTGGATCCTGGACTTCCTGACGGGCCGCCCCCAGGTGGTAAGGGTAGGTAACAACACATCTGCCACACTGATCCTCAACACGGGGGCCCCTCAGGGGTGCGTGCTCAGTCCCCTCCTGTACTCCCTGTTCACCCATGACTGCATGGCCAGGCACGACTCCAACACCATCATTAAGTTTGCCGGCCGACGACACAACAGTGGTAGGCCTGATCACCGACAACTATGAGACAGCCTATAGGGAGGAGGTCAGAGAACTGGCCGTGTGGTGCCAGGATAACAACCTCTCCCTCAACGTGACCAAGACAAAGGAGATGATTGTGGACTACAGGAAAAAAAAGAGGACTGAGCACGCCCCCATTCTCATCGACGGGGCTGTAGTGGAACAGGTTGAGAGCTTCAAGTTCCTTGGTGTCCACATCACCAACGAACTATCATGGTCTAAACACACCAACAGTCGTGAAGAGGGCACGACAACGCCTATTACCCCTCAGGAGACTGAAAAGATTCGGCATGGGTCCTCAGATCCTCAAAAAATTCTACAGCTGCACCATCGAGAGCATCCTGACTGGTTGCATCACCGCCTGGTATGGCAACTGCTTGGCCTCCGACCGCAAGGCACTACAGAGGGTAGTGCGTATGGCCCAGTACATCACTGGGGCCAAGCTTCCTGCCATCCAAGACCTCTATACCAGGCGGTGTCAGAGGAAGGCCCTCAAAATTGTCAAAGACTCCAGCCACCGTAGTCATAGACTGTTCTCTCTGCTACCGCACGGCAAGCGGTACCGGAGTGCCAAGTCTAGGTCCAAAATACTTCTCAACAGCTTCTACCCCCAAGCCATAAGACTCCTGAACAGCTAATCATGGCTACCCGGACTATTTGCACTGCCCCCCCACCCCATCTTTTTATGCTGCTGCTACTCTGTTAATTATTTATGCATAGTCACTTTAACTCTACCCACATGTACATATTACTTCAACTACCTCAACTAGCCGGTGCCCCGCACATTGACTCTGCACCGGTACCCCCCTGTATATATAGCCTCCCTACTGTTTATTTTACTTCTGCTCTTTTTTTTTCTCAACACTTTTTTGTTGTTGTTTTATTTTACTTTTTTATTAAAAATAAATGCACTGTTGGTTAAGGGCTGTAAGTAAGCATTTCACTGTAATGTCTGCACCTGTTGTATTCGGCGCATGTGGCCAATAAAATTTGATTTGATTTTGATTTATTCATTGTGGCAATGATACAGATGTGCAATCTTAATTTGACCAGTATTGTCGGAGCAAAATAATCCTACATACGGATTTGAATGTTTAGTCCATAATGTTGTTTGAGCCGTGGTTTGGCTATTAGCTGGCCAAAATTAGGCTACATGAAAAGTGTAATACTGTTAATATAACTGTCTCTCCAGAGGAGACTAACAGAGGTACAGTTCACTATGAGGGGATCCATTAGGCTCGCCCCGCCATGTCATCACTGGACCCAGGCCTGGAGGGAGGGAGTGAGGAAGAGAGGGAGAACATCCAAACACACTGAAGTGTTGGGATGATTGACAGGTGGAGACATTCATGGCCGGCCCTCTGGTTAGGGGTCGCCGAGGGAATGAGGCGTATGTTTTTTCTCTCGGTGTGCTCATTGGCCCTTCGAGGTTTTCCATATTGAACACTGGCTTCCTGCTGAACTCCACAAGTACTTTAACATCCAACAGTATTTTCCTCCAGTCCTGCACCATGCTGCTGCAACAGCCTGCCGAGGGAGGCAGTGAGAGAGCGAGAGAGATAGAGAGAGAGAGAGAGAGAGAGAGAGAGAGAGAGAGAGAGAGAGAGAGAGAGAGAGAGAGAGAGAGAGAGAGAGAGAGAGAGAGAGAGAGAGAGAGAGAGAGAGAGAGAGAGAGAGAGAGAGAGAGAGAGAGAGAGAGAGAGAGAGAGAGAGAGCAGTTCTGTGTTCACAGAGACCTAACAGGACCAAAATGGTCACTTACACTTCAGCCTTTCGGTCAGGGGGAAGGCATTCGACTGAGGCTGACAACGGCATGCAGCTATAACCACACAATTATATTTTAAGTACTGCAGATAAAACTAAATTTTGCCTAACGTATTAGGTGGAAACTACTCTTTGAAATTATATAAAAATAGGTGTCTATATTGCAGCTGACTTGCTACGAAAGAGGGGGCTGTTGACACACGATTAGCATTAAAGCGTGTTAAGCTTTGAACTAATTGGGCTGACGGTAATCCTATTTAACTGACTCTAGAAAACTAAACTGTTATTAAAAAACTCCACAAATCTGTTTTTCATGGCTCAGTCAGCACAATACGACACTCATGTTGCATGTTTGGCAGTTTAGGAAGTCATACTAATAATATACAGTGTCATGCAAAAGTATTCATCCCCCTTGGCATTTTTCCTATTTTGTTGCATTACAACCTGTAATTTATTTGGATGTCATGTAATGGACATACACAAATAGTCCAAATTGGTGAAGTGAAATGAAAAAAATTACTTGTTTAAAAGAATTCTAAAAAATAAAAAACGGAAAAGTGGTGCGTGCATATGTATTCACCCACTTTGCTTCGAAGCCCCTAAATAAGATCTGGTACAACCAATTACCTTCAGAAATCACATAATTAGTTAAATAAAGTCCAACTGTGCGCAATCTAAGTGTCACATGATCTGTCACATGATCTCAGTATATATACACCAGTTCTGAAAGGCCAGAAAAAAGCCATTGCTTAAAGAAAAAAATAAGAAAAAACGTTTGGTGTTCGCCCAAAGGCATGTGGGAGACTCCCCAAACATATGGAAGAAGGTACTCTGGTCAGATGAGACTAAAATTGAGCTTTTTGGACATCAAGGAAAACGCTATGTCTGGCGCAAACCCAACACGTCTCATCACACCGAGAACACCATCCCCACAGTGAAGCATGGTGGTGGCAGCATCATGCTGTGGGGATGTTTTTCATTGGCATGGACTGGGAAACTGGTCAGAATTGAAGGAATGATGGATGACGCTAAATTCAGGGAAAATCTTGAGGGAAACCTGTTTCAGTCTTCCAGAGATTTGAGACTGGGACGGAGGTTCACCTTCCAGCAGGACAATGACCCTAAGCATACTGCTAAAACAACACTTGAGTGGTTTAAGGGGAAACATTGAAATGTCTTGGAATGGCCTAGTCAAAGCCCAGACCTCAATCCAATTGCAAATTGGTGGTATGACTTAAAGATTGGTGTACACCAGCGGAAACCATCCAACTTGAAGGAGCTGGAGCAGTTTTGCCTTGAAGAATGGGCAAAAATCCCAGTGGCTAGATGTGCCAAGCTTATAGAGACATACCCCAAGAGACTTGCAGCTGTAATTTCTGCAAAAGGTGACTCTACAAAGTATTGACTTTTGGGGGGAGGGGGGGGGAGGGGGGGGGTTGGGGGGGTTAATAGTTATGCATGCTCAAGATTTCTGTGTTTTTGTCTTATTTCTTGTTTGTTTCACATTACAAATATGTTGCATCTTCAAAGTGGTAGGCATGTTGTGTAAATTATATGATACAACAATCCATTTTAATTCCAGGTTGTAAGGCAACAAAATAGGAAAAATGCCAAGGGGAGTGAATACTTTTTCAATGCCATTTAGCAGACCCTCTCATTTTTTTTTTTTTTACATCTTAGTCATTTAGCAGACGCTCTTATCCAGAGCCACTTACAGTTAGTGAGTGCATTCATTTTTTTTTTTTTCATACTCTCATCCAAAGTGACTCAAATTAAACCTGACAGTAGGCACTTTAACCTCATAGTCATTGTATAATTTCAAATCCAAAGTGCTGGAGTACAAAGTCAAAACAACAAAAAATGTGTCACTGTCCCAATACTTTTGGAGCTTACTGTATTTTATATGTGACCTCAGCGGGAATCGAACCAATGACCCTTTGCGTTGCAAGTGCTCAGGAAGTGTTGCCGTATATGTGTTGGACTCAGAGAGAATGTTTTTTTGTGTGTGTGATCCATCTCGGAAGGCCTTCATGTGTCGAAGGGGACCTGTGTGTTGTCTGTCTATCTATCTATCTATCTATCTATCTATCTATCTATCTATCTATCTGTCTGTCTGTCTGTCTGTCTGTCTGTCTGTCTGTCTGTCTGTCTGTCTGTCTGTCTGTCTGTCTGTCTGTCTGTCTGTCTGTCTGTCTGTCTGTCTGTCTGTCTGTCTGTCTGTCTGTCTGTCTGCCTGCCTGCCTGCCTGCCTGCCTGCCTGCCTGCCTGCCTGCCTGCCTGCCTGTCTGTCTGTCTGTCTGTCTGTCTGTCTGCAGAAGCCATCAGCACAGGACAGACAGCACACAAGTCCCTTTAAACACATAAAGATAGATCGCACACATCCTGTGCTGATAGCTTCTACAGACAGACCAAGCCTGGTCTTTATTTATGTGTGAGAAACAACTTTATTCAACCTTTCAGTGACTTAATTCAACATTTCAGTGCTGCTGGAAATCCCACAGCCAGTTGGTTGAGTTGATGCAGACTGTCTGTACTTGGGGGTAAGGGGCTAGGAAAGCCCCTTACCCCCGACCGACAGACTGACAGATAGATAGACAAGCAGATGCCATGAACACCCTGCCTTCCTCTGTGCTCCCGGGGTTTGGAGCGTCTTCTCTGAGTATATAAACATCTGCTGGGTTCCTCAAGCTCTGGCCTGGCCCGGTGTAATGAACTAGCTACCAGACAATGAACTAGAGAAGTACCTCCCACTGCAGTGCTGACTGACACTGATCTTGGGTCAGTTTTTGCATTATCCCCACTAATGGTTAAGGTTAGTATTGGGGGAGGGGAAGCTGATCCTAGCTCTGTACCTAAGGGGAAACTTCCTCCCGGAGCGTGCTGACTGAAATGAGTAGGCTTGACCATAACAATAGTCTCTTCTTCGTTTAGTTCAGGCTTTCACTGTGTGTATGGATTAACACACACATACTGAACAGGGAACATTGAAGACTAGCCACTTGGTTTTTATGGAGCATATCATGTGGCAATCCATGGTATTTTCACTCTCTGATGACAACCGTATTTTTTGTATTTGCTTAGCATAGTAAGCGTTTTTTGAAGCTTTTGAAAATTGTTTCTCTTGGACAAATGTACCTAGTTTGTTATATAATGTATACCGTACATAGCTTGTTATATAATGCAGGCCTTTGTCTTTGCATGGTTGCCTCCTCCATGCAATAGTGGTCCCATGGGGGTTAAGCCTAGCGGTTAAGAGTGTTGGGCCAGTAACTGAAAGGTCGGTTAAAGGCAGTTAACCCCCAAAAACAACTGCTCCCTGAAGATTTGAGGGGCAGTGAGAGAGAGGAAACATGAAAATAAAAATAAAAAATGTCAGGAGGCATTTTGTAGCTAGTACATTTTAATCTCAGTCTTTCACTTATGTTCGACAGCTCTTCCAGAGGTAATGAAAGGGGAAGAATGGGGAGGTTCTCAATGGGGGGATGCCCACACAAACTCTATCATTATCCATTCCTGCTCCCTTCTAGCTCAAGGAGCCACTCAATAATTTACCCTCTGCACCACAAAGGAAAATATAACGCTACATCTTAGTTCTCAAACCAAGCACAATTAAAGCAACATATAATGCTCGGCCTATACCCTGCCCTTCCTCTCCAGGGGATATGCACATATCAGACACTGACAATTAGTGAGCTTTGGTCAAATGTAACCGTGGAATGAAAAGCTTCCATTTGAATTCTTTGATTGATAGTTTCCTTAAATTACCCAACCACCGAGCCATTTGAAGAAGCTCTTTGTTTTAAGTCATTTCTAGGGCTAGAGAAACAAGCACAACCTTTTACTTTGTGCGCGAGCCAAAATAAACGTCTGGGGCTTGTTTCTTTGTTGAAGTGTGCAATGCTGGCTCTCTATTTCCAGAATCAGATAAGTGCAGAAAACAAGGCTAGCTCCGTGTTAGTGTCCAGCGAGCAGGATTGGAATCTCACAGTCTAGACAGAATCACTGAACGGAACAGGGAGAGATAGTCCAGTAGAATGGAACAGAGGAGCTTTTCAGTTCGATGTGAGATCTATGGGGAAAACACATTTCAATTCAGAATGGCCAGATAACTTGAATTTGGACCGTGATTTGACCAGTTACTGAATGTGCTCTGAGGTGAAGTTTCCCCTAGACACAGATCTAGGAAGAGCTTCCCCTCCCCCAATCTTAACCTTAATCATCGATAGTGGGGGGAATGCCAAACTGACCTAAGATCAGCATCTAGGAGCATCTTCACCCTACACCAGTGAAAGTATTATAATGTGGTGCCGTACGTGATAGTGTCAGGTAGGTTAGGCTTAGGGTTTTGACCTCTGCCTATAATTAGGATGATACTGTAAACAATATTGCCTCGTTAGGTTTTACAGTATCATCCTAATTATAGGCATATTATGCCGATGCTTTTACAAAAACAACCTAATATCGCAATACATTCAACATCAAAATCTTGCATTGCTTGGACAGAGCTGCCATTTAGTGGATTCATTTGTGAATTACTATTGCATTGGAGGTAGGAATAAAAGAGATTGCTTGATAATCTCAGATTATAATGTCTGTAATTGTTGTTTTTTTGAAAAAGCTTTGATTTGATTGCAGATAAAACATTGACAATCCCTCAATGAGCCAAAGCACACAGCTTACTACTGCATCTCCAGAGGATTATATTGGTGCCTGTGCATTAAAAGAACGAGTTTGGCACTGGTCAACAGCAGTTCACTACATAAGGAATAGGGTGACATTTGGGATGGAACTTTTTGTGCACACAACTAAAAACACTGAACCTTAGCCTAAAGCCAAGGACCACGTGGAAAGAAATACTTTCTACCAGGAACAAAACCTAGCCACTGCTTTTTAGCAATGTGCTACCAATTTTACTCTTATATGCAATGTAAATGATTTTTTGTTGCGTAATTAGATTGAGAAATGAGCGCGCTAGTGGTGTAATGTGGGGGCATTGTAAACTTGCCACCGGCTCGGCAGCTCTGGCGTTAAGTTTGCTTACAGAGCCATTGGCGCTGTGCATTCCAGACTGTGAGAGGCTTGTGTTGTCAGGGAGCCAAAGCTAACCACTAATCAGGGAGACCGACTGGAGGAGGGCCGGGGCCCCTGCTGGCAGGTCCCGCAGGGAGCACGGGCCTCGCCTGGAACCTGGGCCTGCCAACAAGGCCCTGCTAGGTGGAGAAAGAGATGAGGGGGGAGGGGTTGGGGCTTTTAATGCTCCCTCACACCACAAACTGCTGCAACGCTGCTTCGCTTGGAAGGCAACACAATTATTACTCTGGGCACTGGCATGGTACCAGCTGGTCTCCATTTTTTTACCTCACAGCAAGACCTCAGCAGCATTTACGTCTACACCCGGCCGACAGAATGGAGAGATTATGCGAGTGCTTACCTGATACTCTGTATCACTAGAACCAAATGAACTCCACGACAGTACATACACCCCATCCCAACTTGCCCCAACAATCACTTTACCTAGTTACAGTAAACAATAACATGGACGCAACAGGCTCACCAAGGCACTCACTACTCAGCTAGTACAGTACGTCAGCCGCACTCTTAAATTGCCACGTTGGTGGCACTGTCCAGTCAGTCCAGTCCAGTCAGGGCTCTTCATCAATAGAGCCTGCAGGGCACCAGTGAGCTGTGATCCTCTGATACATAAGCCAACAACATGACCTGTCTTTTCCTGACCCGGAGGCCAGACACGAGGGGGACAGAGGGGGGCAAAGGGGTACAGAAGGACCCCCTGGGCCGTGTGAAGATACCACATCACTGATGCATTCTGACATGACCAGTCTACCGTCATCTGCTTCAGAGTGGCTGGCATCAGGAATCTTTCTTGGAGAAGGCAGATGACTGTACTTAGTGTGTGTGTGTGTGTGTGTGTGGGTGTGTGTGTGTACGTGCGTGCGTGCGTTTGTCATTTCACCAGCTTGTTGTTTGTGTGCTGCTGCACTGTATAGCCAGTGTGCTATATCTCTGAGATGTGAGGGTGCAGTACGGCAGTCTGGTCTGGTCTGGTCTGGTCTGGTCTGGTCCGTCCTACGGGGTTGCTGAGCATGTCAGGCACGGAGCAGGGAGCTGTCCTGTCATCACTGTCTGAAGTCTTTATTCCACTGCAGCTGTCTCCTTCACTCACAGCCCAGACACAGCCCAGTCCAGACACAGACCAGCCCAGAAACAGTCCAGCCCAGACACAGACCAGCCCAGACACAGACCAGCCCAGACACAGACCAGCCCAGACACAGACCAGCCCAGACACAGACCAGCCCAGACATGGCTCAGACACAGACCAGACCAGACACAGACCAGTCCAGACACAGACCAGCCCAGACATAGCCCAGACACAGCCCAGACACATACCAGTCCAGACACAGACCAGCCCAGACACAGACCAGCCCAGACACAGACCAGCCCAGACACAGACCAGACCAGACACAGACCAGACCAGACACAGACCAGACCAGACACAGACCAGTCCAGACACAGACCAGCCCAGACACAGCCCAGACACAGACCAGACACAGACCAGCCCAGACACAGACCAGACCAGACACAGACCAGACCAGACACAGACCAGCCCAGACATAGCCCAGACACAGCCCAGACACAGACCAGCCCAGACACAGACCAGCCCAGAAACAGTCCAGCCCAGACACAGACCAGCCCAGACACAGACCGGCCCAGACACAGACCAGACCAGACACAGACCAGCCCAGACACAGACCAGCCCAGACACAGCCCAGACACAGACCAGCCCAGACACAGACCAGACACAGACCAGCCCAGACACAGACCAGACACAGACCAGCCCAGACACAGACCAGACACAGACCAGACACAGACACAGACCAGCCCAGACACAGCCCAGACACAGACCAGCCCAGACACAGACCAGACCAGACACAGACCAGCCCAGACACAGCCCAGACACAGACCAGCCCAGACACAGACCAGACACAGACCAGCCCAGACACAGCCCAGACACAGACCAGCCCAGACACAGACCAGACACAGACACAGACCAGCCCAGACACAGCCCAGACACAGACCAGCCCAGACACAGACCAGCCCAGACACAGACCAGCCCAGACACAGACCAGCCCAGACATGGCTCAGACACAGACCAGACCAGACACAGACCAGTCCAGACACAGACCAGCCCAGACATAGCCCAGACACAGCCCAGACACATACCAGTCCAGACACAGACCAGCCCAGACACAGACCAGCCCAGACACAGACCAGACCAGACACAGACCAGACCAGACACAGACCAGACCAGACACAGACCAGTCCAGACACAGACCAGCCCAGACACAGCCCAGACACAGACCAGCCCAGACACAGACCAGACACAGACCAGCCCAGACACAGACCAGACCAGACACAGACCAGACCAGACACAGACCAGCCCAGACATAGCCCAGACACAGCCCAGACACAGACCAGCCCAGACACAGACCAGCCCAGAAACAGTCCAGCCCAGACACAGACCAGCCCAGACACAGACCGGCCCAGACACAGACCAGACCAGACACAGACCAGCCCAGACACAGACCAGCCCAGACACAGCCCAGACACAGACCAGCCCAGACACAGACCAGACACAGACCAGCCCAGACACAGACCAGACACAGACCAGCCCAGACACAGACCAGACACAGACCAGACACAGACACAGACCAGCCCAGACACAGCCCAGACACAGACCAGCCCAGACACAGACCAGACCAGACACAGACCAGCCCAGACACAGCCCAGACACAGACCAGCCCAGACACAGACCAGACACAGACCAGCCCAGACACAGCCCAGACACAGACCAGCCCAGACACAGACCAGACACAGACACAGACCAGCCCAGACACAGCCCAGACACAGACCAGCCCAGACACAGACCAGCACAGCCCATCGACGTGAACTCTATTGACTTGACTTGGTCTTTCCAGGTCAGAACCAGTCTTTCCAGGTCAGCACCAGCCTTTTCACCGATTAGAAGTTTGGAGACAAAATCAAAAGTGTTGTAATGTCTAAAGTCTAGCAGTCTCAGCCCCCTTGCCTGTGTGTCTGTCTGTATATTAACCTCTCACCAATCTCTGTTGAACCATGGCTTTCATCAGCAACAAAGTACAAAAAGTATCTGTATTTTCCAAACTACCCTGAAATTCTTCCCCAATTGCCATTCAAAAGTGATAGATTGACAGAACGATTCAGAGCAATATCAGTTAAACTTTCAAAGAGAAAGTAAACAAGATATTGAGTTCTACTGTTATGACTACACATCTTTTTCTTCAATGGTTTTGAACTTGACCTCTCACAGCTCACACTAGTACGGTGTCCATTTTAGGACATCTTCATACATTGAAGTCAGTTGTCTGTCAGAGTTAAGTCAGACATCAGCCACTCAGTGCATTCAGTCTAGTACTGCATTTAGCATCAAGTCCTAGGCTGAGCGGCAGTCCCGGAGCTCGGCTCTCATCACGTCTCTATTAAGTCACCGGTCCCGCGTGGCTCAGTTGGTAAAGCATGGCGCTTGCAATGCCAGGGTTGTGGGTTTGATTCCCACAGGGGACCAGTATGAAAAACCGTATGCACTTACTGTAAGTCGCTCTAGATAAGAGCGTCTGCTAAATGACTTAAGTGTCAAGGTTGCATGTAGACAAATGCTGATAGGCATGTGTGCACAGGTGGGCATGTTTGCGAGGGTTCGAGTTTCGGGGTGCAGCCTGATACTTTTACAAGAGTCCACAGGCTTGACCCACCATGACTAATATTAGCACCTCCTAAAAAAAAGTTATTGAACTTAACATCAGGCCTGTCCATCAATTTTGAGAAGGAGAGTGCAGAGTTCGGAGGTCACAGGTCAGACACACCACCTAGCCAATAAGAGAGACAATAGCATTCTGACTTAAATACACAGGACCAATAAATCTAATCAGCCTCAAGAGCAGAGACAGCTATCCTTTTTTGCAGGGTGATCCCATTATGACAGCTAAAATGAATGAAAAATGCATGAGGCAAAAACGGAGAGGGAAAAGAGGAAACTGGTGCAGAGACCAGACCCCCTGAAGCCTCTCTGTTCAATTGAACGAACCAATCGACCAATTTATTGGCTTGATTTTTCCTGCAGGAGAATTCCTAAAACTCTTATGGCCGTATCAAAGTGAATAGGATAAGGCCTGAGAGCATTGCGTGCTGAGAGTGAATTGTAAAATGTTACTGTTGTGTCATCAACCGTGCAGAGTGAAGGAGGAACAGAGAGAGAGCAGAGTCAGTGATAACTTTTCTCTCTCTCTCTCTCTCTCTCTCTCTCTCTCTCTCCCTCCCTCCCTCCCTCCCTCCCTCCCTCTCTCTCCATATGTCCTTAAACACCGCAGGAGGAGGCTCTCATTCTCTCCCAAGTGTAACCCAGTTCAAAGTCCACTTATCCCAACACCAAAGTCTAAGATAATGCAGTGTTCTAGTATTCATGTGAGATAGAATGTTATTGCAACTTTGATGAGATGACCAGATACTGTGGAACATATGCATACAAACATAACGTGCAATCCAGTCCAAGGTTAACTGTATGAAAGAGTCTCTCTGTCGCATTAGCACTGATGTCCACCAGCAGATTAGACCAACCCACCAAAACAGTGAACGTTACTACAACATTAGGTAACGTTACAGTGGAGTCCCAATAGTCCAACTGTAACACATAGACAACACTGTAGTGTAAGGATGGAAACAGGAAGTTGATAAATACCTCTGCAGCAGGTATGCCCTCAGGTGGGCGGCACTGGAGAAGCACTTCCTGTTCCAGTGACACCTCCTTCCCCAGTGGCTCCTGGTCAAACGTTTTCCTGAGATCTGCAAGGGGAAAAATCAAGACAAAACATTAATTGAGCAATCATGATCAAATTCCAGGTGCGACCCGATCTATCCGGCTCGAAGGACCATGAAAAGATGAACCTATGAGAGCAAAAAGGTGAAATAGCTAAATACACATTTATCTCAGAAGTACATAATATGATTCACCCTCCATTGTAAGTGTTTAGTAGTATTGTTAATGCTTTCCTATTGGCCTCAGCTTCAGAACTCTCGTGTTACTCCACAGAATCCCTCATTCGATTATCAGGGATTATCCATTTTGCAATTTACTGAAAGTCAACGAAACTGAACTCCTCCCGACAAGAAGCTAAAACTGCTGTAGCAGTGAACCAAGCCGGGATCTCGGCACAGAATTGAGATTCAGCATGCATCCATGTCTACTCACAGACGGGGAATGTAGATACAGCTGGACAATCCTACAGCCGAGACTACCTGAACACCAATATCTAATCTGCGGCATCTCAAGGCCCCTTGGTATATTGAGAGATTATAGAATGCCTCCACCGAGGACACAGAGAGACCTCGAGTATGAAAGAGAATACAGCCATTTTCTCTATTTAATTGAGAACACTTTGTCCAGCCCCGGAGCTTAGCATGATCAGTAGTCCACCACAGTTAGGTGACTCATCTCACAAGCACACAATGAGGCATGTTACTCTCATGCTACCTTTGCATAGAGAGTAAACCATGGAAACATAAAACAGGCGGGGAAACCAGGAGGAGGGGTGTGGGCGACCGTGTGGCCATTTTGGAGACACCACCCTTTCATTGTGTATTTAAGCCCTGCTTTAGGTTTCTGGTCCTTGGTGGTTTTCTATCCCCTCTCTGTGTGATTCAGCCCGATGGCCGGGGTCACGTGACAGCAACTATGACAGTGATGCACAGAGAGAGAGAGAGAGAGAGAGAGAGAGAGGAGAGAGAGAGGAGAGAGAGAGAGAGAGAGAGAGAGAGAGAGAGAGAGAGAGAGAGAGAGAGAGAGAGAGAGAGGAGAGATGCGTGAACGAGGGAGGGAAAAGAGAGGACAAAAGCAGCATTTACAAGTTTGCAAGTAGACAGTCCCCCGAGCAGAGCTCAAGTCACAGGAGCTGCCAGGGGTCTGAGGTGGTTCGTAGTGGAGAGGAAGCCACTGGATTCTAATACCTGTCCACTGGGACCTCTATTCTCACACCTACTTCCCTAGCTGTTCTGTATGTGTGTTAGGAGAGGGTGGAGTGGAGGGCTTGACTGTCACACAATAGCTGAACATTGCATGAGAATGACTTCACATGAAATGGCAGTGCTGGAAGAATTCATACAGGTGTTATTACAGTTATTATATGGATTTCAAAAGACTGCCTTGAGGATTGAAAACAGTGCTCTTTTATAGTGCTTTGATTACCTAAAGGGAAAAGTGAATGTCTGTTTTGCTGCATTATTCTTGTGCTTTAAACCAAGCTCTTTAGTAGTTGACATACTGTACAGTGCAGCTTGCCGAGGGACAGCTGTTGCTGAGTAGTTTATGAGTAGTTTTATGCTATTTATTAATTTATTCATGCCGTTACTGTTTGTGATTCAATTATGGATG
>NC_140001.1:6788176-6813176 GCF_964263955.1 Coregonus lavaretus
GGGCACTAAAATAGTTAAAAAGGGTAGGGGGGTGGAGTGACTGTATAAGTTTATGGTGTGGAGTGAGGGGAGTGAGTGTCTCGTTCCCAAGGGAGAGTGAGACTGTGGTAGTGTGACCCAGCACAGAAAGGAGAAACACAGGACAAGTAGGACTGGGAGCCATTGCTAACACTCTACCCTTTACATGTGTTCATCCACAGTGACATTACCGTCATATTATTATTTATATATAGAGAGAGATATGGAGTGAGAGTGAGAGAGAGAGAGAGAGAGAGAGAGTAAAAAGCTGTCGGTCGACTCTGCTGTGGGTCGAAAAAAAATAGAAAAATATATCTCTCTCTCTTTCTCTCTCTAAACAGTCAGCAATGGAAGGAAAACAAACAGGGTGTAATGTTTTCTTTCCAGGGTTAATTGGGGAAGTATGTGTGTCCTGAAAGGGTACATTGTGTGTGTATGGAGAGGCCGAGAGCATCAAAGGTCTGTTTCAACCCACGCTGAGACACGTTACAGTGCCCTAACACACACGCATGCACGTTCACACAGACACACACACACAAACACACAAACCCACACACACACACCCACGCAAACACACACACGCAAACACACACACACCTCTTTAAGGATTCCTCTTTGCTTTTCTTTGAAAGGAGAAGGAACAATATTTTGAGAGGCCTATATTAAACAGGGTAGGGATAAGGGAGTAAGGAGTAGGGAGTAGAGAGTAGGGGTAGAGAGTAGGGAGTAGGGAGTAGGGAGTAGGGAGTAGAGAGTAGAGAGTAGAGAGTAGGGAGTAGGGAGTAGGGAGTAGGGAGTAGGGAGTAGGGAGTAGGGAGTAAGGAGTAGGGGGTAGGGAGTAAGGAGTAGGGGGTAAGGAGTAAGGAGTAGGGGGTAGGGAGTAGAGAGTAGGGGGTAGGGAGTAGGGAGTAGAGAGTAGGGGGTAGGGAGTAGGGAGTAGAGAGTAGAGAGTAGGGAGTAGAGAGTAGAGTGTAGAGAGTAGAGAGTAGGGAGTAGAGAGTAGAGTGTAGAGAGTAGGGGGTAGGGAGTAGAGAGTAGAGAGTAAGGAGTAGGGGGTAGGGAGTAAGGAGTAGGGGGTAGGGAGTAAGGGGTAGGGAGTAGAGAGTAGGGGGTAGGGAGTAGGGAGTAGAGAGTAGGGGGTAGGGAGTAGGGAGTAGAGAGTAGAGAGTAGGGAGTAGAGAGTAGAGTGTAGAGAGTAGGGGGTAGGGAGTAGGGAGTAGAGAGTAAGGAGTAGGGGGTAGGGAGTAAGGGGTAGGGAGTAGGGAGTAAGGAGTAGGGGGTAGGGAGTAAGGAGTAGGGGGTAGGGAGTAAGGAGTAGGGGGTAGGGAGTAGAGAGTAGGGGGTAGGGAGTAGGGAGTAGAGAGTAGGGGGTAGGGAGTAGGGAGTAGAGAGTAGAGAGTAGAGAGTAGGGGGTAGGGAGTAGGGAGTAGAGAGTAAGGAGTAGGGGGTAGGGAGTAAGGAGTAGGGGGTAGGGAGTAAGGGGTAGGGAGTAGGGAGTAAGGAGTAGGGGGTAGGGAGTAAGGAGTAGGGGGTAGGGAGTAAGGAGTAGGGGGTAGGGAGTAAGGAGTAGGGGGCAGGGAGTAAGGAGTAGGGGGCAGGGAGTAAGGAGTAGGGAGTAGGGAGTAAGGAGTAGGGGGTAGGGAGTAAGGAGTAGGGGGTAGGGAGTAAGGAGTAGGGGGTAGGGAGTAATGGGTAGGGAGTAGGGAGTAATGGGTAGGGAGTAAGGAGTAGGGGGTAGGGAGTAAGGAGTAGGGGGTAGGGAGTAAGGAGTAGGGGGTAGGGAGTAAGGAGTAGGGAGTAGGGAGTAGGGAGTAAGGAGTAGGGGGTAGGGAGTAAGGAGTAGGGGGTAGGGAGTAGGGGGTAGGGAGTAAGGAGTAGGGGGTAGGGAGTAAGGAGTAGGGGGTAGGGAGTAGGGAGTAATGGGTAGGGAGTAAGGAGTAGGGGGTAGGGAGTAAGGAGTAGGGGGTAGGGAGTAAGGAGTAAGGGGTAGGGAGTAGAGAGTAGGGGGTAGGGAGTAGAGAGTAGGGGGTAGGGAGTAGAGAGTAGGGGTAGGGAGTAAGGAGTAGGGGGTAGGGAGTAAGGAGTAGGGGGTAGGGGGTAGAGTAAGGAGTAGGGGGTAGGGGGTAGGGAGTAAGGAGTAGGGGGTAGGGGGTAGGGAGTAAGGAGTAGGGAGTAAGGAGTAGGGAGTAGGGAGTAAGGAGTAGGGGGTAGGGAGTAAGGAGTAGGGGGTAGGGAGTAAGGAGTAGGGGGTAGGGGGTAGGGAGTAAGGAGTAGCAGGTAGGGAGTAAGGAGAAGGGGGTAGGGAGTAGGGAGTAGGGAGTAAGGAGTAGGGGGTAGGGAGTAAGGAGTAGGGGGTAGGGAGTAAGGAGTAGGGGGTAGGGAGTAGGGAGTAATGGGTAGGGAGTAAGGAGTAGGGGTAGGGAGTAGGGGGTAGGGGGTAGGGAGTAAGGAGTAGGGGGTAGGGAGTAAGGAGTAGGGGGTAGGGAGTAGGGAGTAATGGGTAGGGAGTAAGGAGTAGGGGTAGGGAGTAAGGAGTAGGGGGTAGGGAGTAAGGAGTAGGGGGTAGGGAGTAAGGAGTAAGGGGTAGGGAGTGGAGAGTAGGGGGTAGGGAGTAGAGAGTAGGGGGTAGGGAGTAGAGAGTAGGGGTAGGGAGTAAGGATTAGGGGGTAGGGAGTAGGGAGTAAGGGGTAGGGAGTAAGGAGTAGGGGGTAGGGGGTAGGGGGTAGGGAGTAAGGAGTAGGGAGTAAGGAGTAGGGAGTTGGGAGTAAGGAGTAGGGGGTAGGGAGTAAGGAGTAGGGGGTAGGGAGTAAGGAGTAGGGAGTAAGGAGTAGGGAGTTGGGAGTAAGGAGTAGGGGGTAGGGAGTAATGGGTAGGGAGTAGGGAGTAATGGGTAGGGAGTAATGGGTAGAGGGTAATGGGTAGGGAGTAGGGAGTAATGGGTAGGGAGTAATGGGTAGAGGGTAATGGGTAGGGAGTAGGGAGTAATGGGTAGGGGGTAAGGAGTAGGGGGTAGGGGGTAAGGAGTAGGGGGTAGGGAGTAGAGAGTAATGGGTAGGGAGTAGAGAGTAATGGGTAGGTAGTAATGAGTAGGGGGTAGGGGGTAATGACTAGGGGGTAATTGGTCGGGAGTAGGGGTAATGGGTAGGGAGTAATGGGTAGGGGTAATGGGTAGGGGGTAATGGGTAGGTTGTAGGGGGTAATGGGTAGAGGGTAATGGGTAGGGAGTAAGTGGTAATGGCTAGGGGGTAATGGGTAGGGTGAAGGGGGTAATGGGTAGAGGGTAATGGGTCTGAAGACTGAACAGAGTGCAGAGTGGGAGAGTGAGTGAGCTGCTTATTACAGACCTTGTATGCATCCCAAATGGTACCCTATTCCCTATATAGTGCACTACGTTTGACCAGGGACTATAGGGCTATGGTCAAACGTAGTGCACTATGTATGTAATCTCAACCTCAACTTCAGAGGAAGGACTGACCGGATCATATGAACAGGGAGTTAAAGTTTAGAGAGACACTTTAATCAAGCTCCTCACTCCCAGGGGCAAGGCTGATGCTCTCCCCAGGTAGGAGACCCTCACAAAGGAATGTAAAGACAGGAACTCAGAATCCCATCTTCCTTCCTCTTCTCTTCTCACATTTCCTCCCACAGACCACCCACAGACCTCCCACGCCAATTCACTGGTGGAGGAAGGATTAGACAACAAATCTAAGCTAATTTTCCAAACTCTCTACGGGGGGGGGGGGAAGGGTATGGGGTGGCGGTGGGGGGTGGTGTGCATAGCGCTGAGGGGGTGATGTCAGAGCTGCCATGACCTTAAGTTGGAGGCCTCGCGGGGCCCCTGGCTCCGACCTTTTCTACCCAGCATGCTCAGCAAAACAGGACAGGGTTGAGGACAGATCCCTCTCCTCGAGGCCCGACGTTCAAGGTTTGTTGTTCAATAGGACATCATGGGTAGAGGGGGGGAAGGGGGGTTAGTGGTGTGGGGTGTTAGTGGGGGGGATGGGGAGGGGGGAGTACAGCAGCAGGAGTGGTGATTGGTGGATGCGTGCAATACATCCCCAGAGTGGGGCTGCGGGAGAGAGAGAGAACGAGAGACTGTAATAGAACCTCTGAGAAAAACTCGGAGACGGAGTGAGGAATCGCCTGTGGCTACACAGTTTGTGTGTGAAACGACGCTTTTCCATTTTGCAAACATACAAAACTGGCCATTGTGCTGAAAAGAGATAGGTTGGAGAGAGAAGGAAAAAAAACAAGGAACTCCATTCTTCTCCGTGTCTGGCTCTTGTTTCATTTCTAAGAGAGACATGTATGATTGTCCTCGCCCGGGTGGAGAGAGAGCGGAGGGTAAATGAGCCAGTTTAGAACTGTGGTGCTGCAGAGTCTCACTGAGCCCGGGCTGTTGCCATGGCCCCATCCATACCTCACATATTGAAAAAAACATTCCTGGAGCAGGAGGGGGGGGGGGGGGGGGGGGCGCAATCTTTCCTGAGTAGGGTGATGTCATAAAGGTACACACTCCGGCTGGAACAAAAGGCCATTGTGGAAGGCGAGCGGCACGGCTCATTCAGAAATCCCTATTTTCCTTCCTCCCTCGCTTAACAGTCCACTAGTGGGAAGGTTTACGAGGAGCCCGTTTAAAAAAAGGAGCATTCAGGGGCTGAGGGGCTGAGGCAAGGCCTACACTACAGCAGAGGCCTACACACTGAGGCTAAACTTTATAACCAGTAGCGTGCGCACGCACACATGCACCTATGCACACACAAACGTACGTGCGCGCACACAGACACACAGGCACACACACAATTATATCGGGTGTTGTTTCCGAACACTGCAGAGCGCTTACCATAAAACCAACGTAATGTCTCTAAAATTCACTGCTAATGTAGATTAGAACACACAGTGGTGGCACAAAATGTGGACATAAATGTCCCACTCTACCTGGACTGACAGACTTTTAGGTTTCTATCAAAAGTGATAATAGACGACGTCGTAACCAATCATAACAACAGCTGTCCGTTTATGACGTGGATGATGTCACACCATCATGACATGATGTGGGGAGATTTGGGTTAACAAGTCGGTTATGATAAGCGTATCGCCACGTGTGACATGACAGTGTGAGATCATTTGTCATAAAACATGACATCTGTTAACAGTCTGTTAGTGTGACAGAGGGGTTCAAGTCGAGTGTGTTAGTTACTGTCTTAAGAACACCTGCACTTTCCATGACATAGGCTGACCAGGTGAATCCAGGTGAAAGCTATGATCCCTTATTGATGTCGCTTGTTAAATCCACTTCAATCAGTGTAGTTGAAGGGGAGGAGACAGGTTAAAGAAAGATTTGCCTTGAGACAATTGAGACAGGGATTGTGTATGTGTGCCATTCAGAGGGTGAATGGGCAAGACAAAAGATGTAGCCCTTTCCTGCAGTCAGATGACCAAATCGCCCTCTAGTGGCCTCATTGGTGGAATGGTATTCATATTATTCATAATTTCATAATTAATCAACTTTATTTTTTATATATAACGGCAATCCAGTGTTTCTATGTCAAACGGTTTTGTTATATTTCAGTCTTTTGTTATGTATATAAAGTGTAATATTGGGATGCAAACTCAAAATGGAATACATTTCAACTCTATATCTGACATGGTATAGGTGTCTTCATTTTCTAAGCCCATAACCACGTGTGTGAGGTGTAAACTTTTGTTTCAAAGTGGATTTGTTTAAGACTACCAAGAAACACTCTGTGTGACCCTGATTTAGCTCACTGCAGTACAAGTTTATTAAGTGCCTTTGAACGGGGTATGGTAGTAGGTGCCAGGCGCACCGGTTTGTGTCAAGAACTGCAATGCTGCTGGGTTTTTCACGCTCAACAGTTTCCCGTGTGTATCAAGAATGGCCCACCACCCAAAGGACATCCAGCCAACTTGACACAACTGTGGGAAGCATTGGAGTCAACATGGGCCAGCATCCCTGTGGAACGCTTGACACCTTGTAGACTCCATGTCCCGATGAATTGAGGCTGTTCTGAGGCCAAAAGGGGGTGCACCTGAATATTAGGAAGGTGTTCTTAATGTTTTGTACACTCAGTATATAGTGCACTACTTTTGACCTGGGCCCATAGGACACTATATAATAAATAGGGTGGCATTAGTAATAGGGTGCCATTGGGGATGCAGTCCTCAGAGGGAATCTTACCCACAACCCTGGCTTTGCAATCGCCATGCTGTACCAACTGAGCCACACAGTTCCAGGCCACAGGCTGGTACAGGCTACAGTAGGACTTAAGCAGAGTTAACAAGCTTAATAAAGCACCCATACCGTCTCTGTGGACAGCCAACTCCAGAACTGAGCAGAGGGAGAGAAAATAAGAGCAACAGAAGTGGTGATTCCTCAGCTTCATCCTGATAGGACAACAGAACAGGCTCGTCATTCCTCAGCTTCATCCTGATAGGACAACAGAACAGGCTCGTCATTCCTCAGCTTCATCCTGATAGGACAACAGAACAGGCTCGTCATTCGTCATCTTTATCCTGATAGGACAACACAACAGGCTCGTGATTCCTCAGCTTCATCCTGATAGGACAACAGAACAGGCTCGTCATTCCTCAGCTTCATCCTGATAGGACAACAGAACAGGCTCGTCATTCCTCAGCTTCATCCTGATAGGATTATGATAACTAATGACAGTCACATTGATTAATGAAAACAAACAGAGATTTGGACCCACGAGCCGTTCTGAGACGAGACATTCCATTTTCCCCTCTGCAGAGACCTCGACTCGAACAAATAGATGCTCTTTACGCAAAGTGCATACTCTGATGAAAATATACTCTGATGAAAATATACTCTGATGAAAAGACACTCTGATGAAAAGACACTCTGATGAAAAGACACTCTGAACAACAGAAAATAGGGAAAACTGATTTCTCTCTCTCTCCCTCTCTCTCTCTCTCTCTCTCAATTCAATTCAATTCAATTTAAGGGCTTTATTGGCATGGGAAACGTGTGTTAACATTGCCAAAGCAAGTGAAGTAGATAGTAAACAAAAGTGAAATAAACAATAAATATTAACAGTAAACATTACACTCAGAAGTTCCAAAAGAATAAAGACATTTCAAATGTCATATTATGTATATATACAGTGTTGTAACAATGTGCAAATAGTTAAGATAGTCTCTCTCTATCTCTAATATTGCTGCTGTTATCACACTGCACAATTTCTGTTCATATTTGGTATGTTTTCTCTCAACATATTCTCTGTTATTGCTGAATGGTGTTGTTGTCTATGATTGCCTCCCATCAGACACAGAGCTGGGTCAGTTTATGAAACCCTCTCTGCCACCGCATGCAGCCAACTCTCCACAAGCCTCAGGGAGAGTGAAACTTTAAAAGGACAAACTGCTTTCCAGAGGAGAGAAACAGTAACACTCCAGCATGATCTTCTACGATGCTGAACTCATAAAACTTTTAACGACAATATTTTCACCCCTTGTTTCCATCCAGAGGGATAAATCCCACTGAACCCATATCAAAATAACAGTCATCATAACAGCAGGTCATTCTCTAATGCTAAGCTAACATCCTAACTGCGCATTAAGAATATATCCAACTGAATCAAGTGAGAAATCAATTGTGAATTCAACTGGATGTAGTTGATGTATGGTTATATGGATAATCCCAAATATCTGATCTCAGTACAGGACCTCAACGAGACCCTACCTTTATCCTGGCTGGAAGTTGGAACATATAGATCTGGGGCCGTATGTATCAAGCGTCTCAAAGTAGGAGTGCTGATGTAGAATCAGGTCCACCCCCCTGTCCATGTGGTCTTATTCATTGTGATCTAAAAGGAAAAAACTGATCCTAGATCAGCACTCCTACACTGAAGACGTTTGATACATACAGCACCCGAACAGGTCAAAGGGCAGATCTAAAAGAGACCAGATTCAGTGGCCACCAGATAGTATCCTGATTCGTCCTGATAGGGCAGTGGATTGATTAGCAGAGCGGCAGCAGGCGGTAGCCAGCCTACAGGACTGACAGACAAACACCCAGGAGGCACAACAGTCCCCCCAAACACAGGATCAGATCCTGTCTGGAGTGACTCATTAGATCCTATCTGACTCCCCCGCTGGAAGGATGAACTAAGTCAGGATTAACTACTGTAGGTCTAACCTTTCAGAAACGGAGAGAGAGGGGTCGTGAGACCAGAATATCACAAGTTACAACGCCTCTGTGGGAAGTGGGTCGGGGTTCCATGCATTCCATGGACTGTACCCTATTCTAAGCTAAACTGGAAAAAAAAATATCCGTAAGGGAAACCAGAGATGACAACTAATACCGTGAGAGACTGCAGACTGCTCCAAAACTCCCAAAGTTTCCCTCCCTATCTGATGGTATTCAGATACATTTTTACCCGATACTGTCAAGCACAAGCAACAAACAAAAGCGGCATCAACATGAAAAATATCATAGTTTGCTATGCATTATTCATTGGCAACAGGGGCTCCTGGTACATTTTGATTTGTGTTCTGAAGACTTTATAAACGACCTGCTGTCAAGATAGTAGCTCTATCTTCCTCTGAGTTCTTCACCTGTCAGCTGTGTATTACAGATATCCATATTGAGTGCCGAGCCTCACGGTTGCCCTTTGAACACAAAGCGAACAGCGTGAAAAGCTGTCTTTAGTACCGACACCGAGTCACAGTACCACCCACTGTCTGCTGGGACCCAACCTAGACTACTACTGTCTCACATTACCAGCAACAATGGCACATCACATCCCAAACCCCAAAACAGGAACAACCAAGGACAATGTGGTATGAATGTGGTTACAGTGCATTGGTAAACGCGTAAGCGTGTGTATTTCTTATTTATTGATTGATCCGATTTGATTTATTTGACAATTTAAAAACACAATTCAACCACGCAGGTGGATAAAATGCACCGAAAAGCATCGAGGATAACACAAAAAGTTGAACAACTGTTTCTATTTGTGGATGTGGATGAGAGAGTATTACGTGAAAGTATCTGTGTGTGTCTGAGTGTCCGTGTGTCTGTGTGTCTTGAATTCATAGTCTGGTCTCTATACTGTACTGTAGTATACACAGTAGGGTGTCCAAAACAAAGGGGATGAAAGATAGATGGCACTGGGGAGAAAAAGTATGCCACTGATCGCCTTCTCAGTCTGGGATCTAAACAACCAGAGAAGCCCAGCAACCTCCTCTCAAATGGGCCATTCATTTCATTACAGCATTCACCGTTTCTGTCCCATCTCCAAATGGTCCTAATCTGGGTCCCCTGCACATATCACAGGTCCTTCCGGGGCCAGATTAACAACAGCGGCCAGAGTGTTAGCTCCTAATTGTTACAGCATCCAAGTCATGTAACACAATTACAGCGGCTGCAGAGAAACGGCTAATGCACACGCGACTAGCCCTGCCAATGGATCAGTCATTGGATTTTCTCCCTTTTTAATTCACTTTCCACCATGCACAAGGAGGCATTAGTTAGATTACACTGTGGAGATCCTGGGAGTGAGGGGGCAAAGGAGGGAAGGAGGGATGGAGGAGGGGGAGACGGGTCAGATCTGTTTAGAGTGGGTTGTCAATTAGCAGGCTAACCCTCTTGCTAAATGGTCACTCTCTCTCCCTGGAGGGAGGCAGAGAAAGATAAAAACCAGAGGTCAGAAACAAGGGCACGTGTCAAACTCATTCCACGGAGGGCCGAGTGTCTGCAGGGTTTCGCTCCTCCCTTGTACTTGATTGATGAATTAAGGTCACTAATTAGTAAGGAACTCCCCTCACCTGGTTGTCTAGGTCTTAACTGAAAGGAAAAACCAAAAACCTGCAGACACTCAGCCCTCCGTGGAATGAGTTTGACACCTGTGCACAAGGGCATGTCATGGAATTGATGGTGACTGAAACCAGAGGTCAGAAGCACAAGGGAACTGATGGTGACTGACAAACGGTGCAGAAGGTCATCAGTGTGTTTCCCAGACAAACAGCCCTCTCAACACGACGACTCAGACCGATAACTGGTTTTTTAAAGACCGAGCCACGACACAGGATAGGATGAGGCTAACACAGGGGGAAGTGATGGATGATGTAGTCTAGTCCTTGGAGCCGGAGCCAAAACAACTCGTCAGCTCCCACCGGTCAAAAGATCCAACTGAAATCTACATGGTACCACTTGAAAAATGACAAATAAACTATGATTTGATTTTGTTTTGTCAAGTTGATTCATTGTGTGTGGTGTGTGTGTGTGTGCGTGTGTGTGTGTGCGTGTGTGTTTGTGTGCGTGTGTGTCTCGAAAAGGAGGATATTGTTCCTCAATCCGATACAATGGAGAACGTGACGCTGGAGGAAACAGATTGTGGTGATGGATAGCGAGCGACGGTAAAGTGAGACATGCCAGGGAGAGACGACAGGATACAATGAAGAATATACTGTAGCACACTCAACAGTAGCACCCACGTCCACTCTCAGCCTAAAGACTGTTACACTCCAATAATCCCAACAGTATGGTCAACACAACCACGGTCACAAGGAATCAATTAAGTAAAATAATTGACATTGAGCTGGTAGATACAGTATGAGGGTTTTTAGTTACTGCTTCTAACTGTAGCTATGTGATTTAAATCAAGCCCTCTTCTATCAGAGCCCCTCTGCTTCTTTTTAAATGCTACATCTGGCCTTTGTTACCAGGTTCCCGTTCGTTCTGCCCAGATCTAATTTTGACGGTCACCACACCACCCTTTCAAAATATTGCTTAGCCACACCGTACCTGACGGTAACCGTTTTCCATCTCTACATGGTCACAGATCCATATCTCTACATGGTCACAGATCCATATCTCTACATGGTCACAGATCCATGGTCACAGATCCATATCTCGACAGATCCAGTATCTCCACATTCCTTGACTAGCCTACATTCAAGACTATTTGAGAGGTAGGATGCGTCCCAAATGGCACCCTATTCCCTATAGCAGGGGGTAGGCAACTAGATTCAGCCACGAGACGATTTTTGTCTGAGCGGATGGTCGGGGGGCCCGGAACATTAACATAAAATAAATTGCACTGCAACTGACCACAACTAAGCCCAAAAAGAGATTGTATTTGAGAATAACAATAATTCAAACCTTGATTACACTGAGACACCATCACATATGTCTCTTTTTTTATTCGTGGGAATACTTGGGAACAGATTTCCTAAATTAAACAAATTTTTAGCTGAATTCAGGGTGATTTTAGTCTTTTTTTATCAACTGTTGCCAAGCACCCCCTAAAGTGTATTACTTTTATAGGGCCCGTTCCAAATGGCACCCTATTCCCTTTATAGCTCACTACTTTTGACCAGAGCCCATAGGGATTAGTGCACTATATCGGGAATAGGGTGCCATTTGGAATACAACCGTAGGCTACACAGAGGTGCATCAGGATGTTTCCCCCCATGGTCCTCCTCCATAACACAGTGAGATATAGAAAGAGGTACTGGGTTGCAGAGAAGGATCACTATTTCACACCCAGCCCCCAGCCACCAGCCAGAGAAATGGGAATACCTTAGACCCAGCCCCCAGCCATGGGAATACCTTAGACCCAGCCCCCAGCCATGGGAATACCTTCGACACAGCCCCCAGCCATGGGAATACCTTCGACACAGCCCCCAACCAGAGCAATGGAAATACCTTAGACCCAGCCCCCAGCCATGGGAATACCTTCGACCCAGCCCCCAGCCATGGGAATACCTTAGACCCAGCCCCCAGCCATGGGAATACCTTTGACCCAGCCCCTAGCCAGAGCAATGGGAATACCTTCGACCCAGCCCCCAGCCATGGGAATACCTTGGACCCAGCCCCTAGCCAGAGCAATGGGAATACCTTCGACCCAGCCCCTAGCCAGAGCAATGGGAATACCTTAGACCCAGTTTCCAGACAGAGCAATGGGAATACCTTAGACCCAGCCCCCAGCCAGAGCAATGGGAATACCTTCGACCCAGCCCCCAGCCAGAACAATGGGAATACCTTAGACCCAGCCCCCAGCCAGAACAATGGGAATACCTTCGACCCAGTTTCCAGACAGTGCAATGATCTATTAGTGGTGGTGGTAATAGTAGTAGTAGCAATGTTGTAATTGTTCTCAATTAAATACGTATTCTACAAACCAACCTTCTATAACGTATCCAGGGGATGTCTGTCTGTCTGGGCTAACTAAAATCAAATCAAATCAAAAGTTATTGGTAACTGATGTTATTGCGAGTGTAGCAAAATGCTTGTGTTCCTAGCTCCAACAGTGCAGTAGTATCTAACAATTCACAACAATACACAAATCTAAAAGTAAAATAATGGAATACAGAAATATATAAATATTAGGACGAGCAATGTCAGAGTGGCATAGACTAAATACAGTAGAATAGAATACAGTAAATACATATGAGATGAGTAAAGCAGTGACCAGTGTTCCATTATTAAAGTGACCAGTGATTCCATGTCTATGTACCTCCTGAGTGGCGCAGTGGTCTAAGGCACTGCATCGCAGTGCTAACTGTGCCACTAGAGATCCTGGTTCGAATCCAGGCTCTGTCGCCGCCGGCCGCGACCGGGAGACTCATGGGTGGCGCACAATTGGCCCAGCGTCGTCCAGGGTAGGGGAGGGAATGGCTGGCAGGGATGTAGCTCAGTTGATAGAGCATGGCGTTTGCAACGCCAGGGTTGTGGGTTCGATTCCCACGGGGGGCCAGTATAAAAAAAAAAAATATTATTCACTAACTGTAAGTCGCTCTGGATAAGAGCGTCTGCTAAATGACTAAAAATGTAAAAAAAATGTAAAAATACATAGGGCAGCAATCTCTAAGGTCCAGGGTTGAGAAAACTACTGTTTGCTTTGCCAACTTTTCAGATGAGCTAAGAATCTCTGAAAGAATGCCAAGCTTCCAATGGTTTAGATATGAGCACTAATAACTAAGCATATCTCAGTAAGTATAACTGATGTTCATATCTCAGTAACAAAAACATACACCATGTCACATGAAATCAGTGGCATTCATATAATGGTTAGAAACCCGGAATTATTCATTCAAACTCTAGAACTAAATCTACCAGACGTGAGAAGACTTTCTATCCAATTTTCCAATTTTCCCGAATAATAATGTCACCCGACATAGTATCACTATACGTTTGTGCGCGCCTCGGCTGATCATTCATCAAACCGGCTTACATTGTGAGGAAAGACGGAGGTATTGGGAGCATGGTACTGTCGTTCCCGCATCTGGTAGATGTAAATCTAGCTCGTCGCAAGCATCCGACTCTGGTCCTCTAGTCTTTTATGGCTCCATATGTGCATGTCTCTGGAGTATTGGGCTTCAGTGTGTATGTCTGAAAAGGTTATGTCTTCATTGGGCTGCCTTTGGTGACAGGGGGGGTGGGAGCCTTCAGTCAGAAGCGATGAGCGCGCCTGGCATGTGCATCAGAGAGACAGGACGGTCAAACGGGCCAGACACCAGCATGCCTTCTCCTTCAAGGGCATAAATCAGCCATACGATCCCTGAGTTTCCCCCTCTGCTATGTCCAACACTGGCCATGTCCATGTCTTACGGCTCTGTGGTCATCCTACTTCCACTCCCACCACAACCTACCTACCATCTGGCTGAGGGCTCTCAATAATAGACGACATAGAGGAGGGCTATGGATCGGTCCACTTCTAAGACAGTTGCTCTCTCCCAAACTCATTGACTCTGTTGCAATGCAATACCAAGAAACAAGCTTAGCTTCCTATCCCAGTGCTATCTCCAAGATTCATGCATTTGACTAACAAATTAATATTCCTTACAAATATGTGATATTAATGAAATATAATTTCATAGTTATATGAAACAAGTATTATGAGCAGTGTGTTCAATAATGTTTAGATATTTTCATGACCTGACAATTTTTCCAGGGGTTATATACACAAAGGTTCCAAAAGGGTTATTCGGGTGTCTCCATAGCAGAACCCTTTTTGGTTCCAAGTAGAACCCTTTTTGGTTCCAGGTAGCAGCCTTTTGGGATCCATGTAGAGCCCTCTGTAAAAAGGGTTCTACATGGAACCCAAAAGGGTTCTACCTGCAACCAAAAAGGGTTATTCAAAGGGTTCTCCTATGGGGACAGCCGAAGAACCCTTTAAGGTTCTAGATAGCACCTTTTTTCCTAAGAGTGTTGGGGTAATGTAGGGCGGCAGGTAGCGGTTAGGAGCGTTGGGCCAGTAACCGAAAGGTCACTGGTTCAAATCCCTGAGCAGACTAGATGAAAATCTGTCGATGTACCCTTGAGCAAGGCACTTAACCCTAATTGCTCCTGGATAAAAGTGTCTAAAAGACTAAAATAAAAAGGTTGGGGGAGTGCAGATGAATGGGGGAAATTAAAACTGCTAGAAACCACCAAGGGGGTTGTGATTTACGTTAGGAAAACATGCTTCACGAGCGGTAGTCAATGGTTAACTGGACTCATGAATTAAATTGATGTGGACTGTTGTTCTGTGGTTCGACCTTCATCAGAAGAGACTCCTGCCCTGGAGATCAGCTTACCCTGTTTCTGCCTCAAACCTCAGGAATACTTACGTTTCGTCAAAGGCCTAATTTGTTTCCAGGTCTTGTGTCATATATTCTGCTGTGCAGTGGCAGCAGCGCTGCTGTATCGGTTTACAGTGGTGACTTTCATTCCACTTTAACTGGTTGGAATTATGGGTTTGGTCCTCGTTTAGAGTTCATGTTATTTAGGGGGAGGTTGACTTATTTATTATAGAACAAACACACTCATTCATATATACCTTAAGATGATAGTCCTCCTCGGAAAATGCCCCCTCTCCAAAAAAGGAAACAATTTTGGAAATATCTACCCAATTTGATATTTCTTCCCACAGGGCACCAAAAATAACAAGCAGTGCTTGGGAATAATGGACTTGATTTAGATCTGTGAAAAGGTTGTGCTGTTCCTTGTTTCAAATGAACGGATATAATCAGATCACTCGTTACCACATCCTGGGTCTGGTTAAATTGTAGCCCAAAACTGGACAAACTTAATAACCATCGCTAGATTCCCTTGAAATGATCAACTGCGTCATTAAATATCACGCGTCATAAATATCACCCACATCATAAATATCACCCACGTCATAATGATCACCCGCGTCATACATTTAACCCACGTCATAATTAATCACTGGCGTCATAAATGCCACCCCACATCATAAATATCACCCACATCATAAATATAATGCGCGTCATAATCATCGCCCACATCACAAATATCACCCACGTCATAATGAATCACCAACACCATAAATACCACCCGCATCATAAATATCACCCACGTCATAATGAATCACCAACACCATAAATACCACCCGCATCATAAATATCACCCACGTCATAATGATCACACGCGTCATAATCATCATCCACATCCTAAATATCACCCACGTCATAATGAATCACCAACACCATAAATACCACCCGCATCATAAATATCACCCACGTCATAATGATCACACGCGTCATAATCATCATCCACATCCTAAATATCACCCACGTCATAATGAATCACCAACACCATAAATACCGCCCGCATCATAAATATCACCCACATCATAAACATCACCCACGTCATAAATATCATCTGCGTCATAAATATCACCCCACGTCATAAATATCACCCACGTCATAAATATCACCCACATCATAAATATCACCCACATCATAAATATCACCCGCGTCATAAAAATCACCCGCGTCATACATATCAGGGGTGCGTTGTTCTTATTATTTCCTCCAGAAAGTCCTTTTGGTTTTCATTGAAGTCTGCACAGTGATGGACAAGGCAGCACAAAGCGTGTCTACGACAGAGCGAGCGGCTGATAAATGCGTCTACTTTTCCGTTCCTATTTCCCATCTGTTGAGCTACGTTTTTAGACCACTCTGACATCATCATCCCTGAATAAACAGACAAATTACATCTAACTCCTGCCTATTATGGTTTGAAACAGCTAACTGGCATCGCACGGAACAAAAGCAAAGATAGAATCAGAGGAGGACATTGTGACTTGTGAGGTAATTGAACAAGGAGGGAAGAATCATTAAACAAGTCCCACTGGTGCCACCCTGATTAGATTCCCCCTTGTTTCCAGTAACAAACTCATGACAGATTTGTTAAGGAGGGCAACGTGGAAAAGGAGGCATGTCTCTCTCTCCTCTCTCTCTCTGCCAGACCCGTCCATTTCCTCCCTGAATGGGAAAATGAGAGTTCAAATTGCACCATTTCCTCCTATTCATCCCATCCATCTGAGATGTGTCAAGTACACACTATGATTATCCTATCCAGTCAGTGGTTATCTGACCAAGACATCAATACACAGAGATGTTCTGAATCTAAAACACATACATAAGTTCCTCAATAAGGGCCTAAACCGATACATAACCAGCATGCCTGTTCATAGCAATACTCATGCGTCCCACATCTGTCTGTGGCAATAATAATCTTTTGCCTGTATCAAGGCAGGCATTCTCTATCGACGGCAACAGTCCTTCTCCTTAGCCAGCAACCTAAACAGGCTCATTTTGATCATAACATTTTCCTTCTGTTCAGAGGAGAAGGCCATAAACAGAGGCAAAGCCAACAGGAACAGCTGCATGTGTTCCGTCAGATATATTATGTTCCATCACTGAATACGATAAACCCATTACCCTCATTGCCTTTTACACGGTCAAGGCCACAACATGAAATCAGTTGAGGTTTTTAGAAAACATGTCACTGATATCCTCTTTTCCTATGGCAGACTGTGAAAAGAGGTACAGTACAGGGGTCTCTGTGTCCTACACAATAAAAGACACCAGCAGGTACTGCACAGTACATTATAAAACAAGTTGTTTGGATCCTGGATGCTGATTGGTTGATAGCAGGGAGTTATCCACTACAATCCCCGGGTAATGCCTGTTAACAGTTCCATTTGGATGATCAATGCACATAAACTGTCCCACAGCAGTTGCACGGTTGTCCCACAGCAAATTGGACAGCCAGGCAATTTATTTAAAAAAAAAAGGTTTTTACATTTAGCAGACGTTTCTATCCAGAGTGACTTACAGTAGCGAGTGAATAAATTTGCTTACAAGTACCCCATGTGAATCGAACCCACGACCTTGGTATTGCAAGCGCCATGCTCTACCAACTGAGCCACACGGTACCTACGTTATCATTTCAGCTGCTTGATATGATCGTGTGTTAGCTTTAGTTGGCTAGCTAGCAAAGGAGAAGTAGCCAGACTGCATGGCAACCTTTTGTGTTTAGAGAGAACATTTAAAATGAACGAACATTTGCTGGCTAGCAACTTCAGAACCTCAGAACTAACAACTGGCCCGGACTATATCATCTGGTAGAAGGATGAAATAAAACAAATTTACACATTAAGGTTTTTTAATGAAAACATGTCATTCATCTTTAAAAATAAGATGTTGGTAACCGTTTTATAAAAGCAATAAGACCCTTGAACCCGGGAATTATTGTGAATAACACCCTCCTAAGGGCTCATTCCTCTGGCCTAAGAACAGCCTAAGAACAGCCCTTAGTTATTCACACGATAATCCCCGGGTTCTCATACCTTATTGCTTAGCTAAGACCCCTCGACAAGCTTAACACCATTATCAATATTTACAAGGATGCTCATGTGGGATTATATCAAATTGGCCCCTGTACGTGGTGTCCCAATTAAACGCAGAGGAGCATGTTTCTGCTTGTGGAGCCCTGAGGGACACAGCCTCTGGACTCGACTGCCAGAGAATCAAAGTGCTGAGTCTGGAAACGGAGGAACCCAAAGGCATGGCAATCCACTCAGTCAGAATAAGAGAAAGCATCCACACAGCAGGACAAGTAGGGATGGAGGGAGGAAAGGAGGCAAAAGAGGTTTCAGTCACTTTACAAAATGGCCTCTGTTGTTGCATTCCTTAGTTCATCACTATTCTTCCTTTAATTGGGTGAAATATATATATGCCATTTAGCAGATGCTTTTATCCAAAGCGATTTACAGTCATGCATGCATACATTTTACTTATGGGTGGCCCCAGCGGGAATTGAAACCACAACACTTGGCTGAAGAGCCATGCTCTACCGACTGAAGGCCACAGAGGACCGAACTGGAGGAATGCTTCCGAAGGCTTTTGTTGTGGTTACCAAATAGTATTTGTGTTAACACAGGAAACTCATTACGGACAATGGTGACGCTAGGAGCACCTATAGAGAGACACAATGACACCAATCCTGAACATCAAAGCCTGGGCTTTTAAGTAATGAGCTTGTAGACAGACTATGTTCATGTAGACAGCCTCTTTTCATGTAGGCAGACTCTTTTCATGTAGACAGACTATTTTCATATAGACAGTCTCTTTTCATGTAGACAGACTCTTTTCATGTAGACAGACTCTTTTCATGTAGACAGACTCTTTTCATGTAGACAGACTCTTTTCATGTAGGCAGACTATTTTCATGTAGACAGCCTCTTTTCATGTAGTCAGACTCTTTTCATATAGACAGACTATTTTCATATAGACAGTCTCTTTTCATGTAGACAGACTCTTTTCATGTAGACAAACTCTTTTCATATAGACAGACTATTTTCATATAGACAGTCTCTTTTCATGTAGTCAGACTCTTTTCATGTAGACAGACTCTTTTCATTTAGTCAGTCTCTTTTCATGTAGACAGACTCTTTTCATTTAGACAGACTCTTTTCATGTAGTCAGACTCTTTTCATGTAGACAGTCTCTTTTCATTTAGTCAGTCTCTGTTCATGTAGACAGACTATTTTCATGTAGACAGACCCTTTTCATGTAGACAGGCTCTTTTCATGTAGACAGCCTCTTTTCATGTAGACAGCCTCTTTTCACATAGACAGCCTCCTCAAAGCCACACTCATACCAAATCAAAACTGGATTGTGTCTAATGATCTGGGACTTTGAATCACTTGGGAGGAATGAGGTTGTGCATTGGTAGCATTACTAACACTTTCTATGTGGAGGCCATGGCCACCAGTTGAATAATGAGGGCTTATTGAAATGACAGAGAGATAACGGGAGCAGAACACTCAGTCAGTTCGCTGTTTATTCTGGCATAGTGTCCTCATGGGTCTGGATGCGGACTGTAAAAGGTCTGTTTGTCCTGGCTATGGTCTCGCCACTGACTGAATAACTAACTGACTCAGACACTGATGCTCATGTTGGCTTTTCATTGTCCCTTAACCAGGAACCAAGTTCCAGCCAGCCCTCATTACGAAACAGACCGAGGGGCAGGCAGCAGAAGCCTGGAGAGGGAACACAAATGCCAGAACACAATATAAGGATTTGAAGCTGCCGAGACCTCTGTGGTATTTGGGTCTGGGTTACTTTTCGGTCTTTTGAAACTTGTTTCTTGGGTGTGGATGACATTTCACAAAACAGGAAGAAAAGAAAACATCAAATGCAGCAGAAGTTTTCTCCCTCTCTTGTTCAATGTTCAAATCCCCTCTTCCCCCCAGGAAGGGAGAGAGCTTTTCCTCAGATCCAACCTGAAGACTCCTCAGACTCCTGAGACTGTCTTTCCCACAACAAGGTTATTTTAGTTCATCTTCAAAAACGTGGCTGGTACATTCCGCGGCAGGCACCTGCTGCTGGTAATAACAGGGCTGCCCTCAGCGTCACTTCCTGTGTTCCAGAGTGTGTGGCACGGTGGGATAATGGTTTCGCTGCACGACCCCTTCCAAACGAAGAGGCTCTGCCCTAAACAGTCCAGGCTAATTACAGAGGAGGACTGGAGCCTCTTTCATTCTCTGTGCTCTCTCTCACTCTCTCCCTCCCTCCCTCCCTCTCTTGTTCTCTCTCACTGCAGTGTCTGTCTCTCTGTCTGCAGGCAGAGCCGTGGGGAGGGACTGGCACGGCAAGATTGTAATGGGCCCTAATGCAAACCAGAACCCAGGCAAATCCTCTGTAAATCTCTGAAAATAAACTGGCCACGTTTAAAATGCCACAAAGAGCAGGAAGGACACTCCGTTATCTGAGGCGGTGCTTTCATCCGTTGTTCTGGAATAGCATGAGGGAAAAAATGAGATGGATATGCAGCGGACCAGAAATTAACGGCATTGACCTCATGCTTCCAAAGTTAGACAGACGGCTATTACATGACCTTTTCATGTGGTACAATAACCCCGATATGACACCGTCTTCGTCTCTCATACGGTCCGGCTTCTAAAATCCAGAAAAACGCATGTCAAAAATGTTATAAATTGATTTGCATTTTAATGAGGGAAATAAGTATTTGACCCCTCTGCAAAACATGCCTTAGTACTTGGTGGAAAAACCCTTGTTGGCAATCACAGAGGTCAGACGTTTCTTGTAGTTGGCCACCAGGTTTGCACACATCTCAGGAGGGATTTTGTCCCACTCCTCTTTGCAGATCTTCTCCAAGTCATTAAGGTTTCGAGGCTGACGTTTGGCAACTCGAACCTTCAGCTCCCTCCACAGATTTTCTATGGGATTAAGGTCTGGAGACTGGCTAGGCCACTCCAGGACCTTAATGTGCTTCTTCTTGAGCCACTCCTTTGTTGCCTTGGCCGTGTGTTTTGGGTCATTGTCATGCTGGAATACCCATCCACGACCCATTTTCAATGCCCTGGCTGAGGGAAGGAGGATCTCACCCAAGATTTGACGGTACATGGCGCCATCCATCGTCCCTTTGATGCGGTGAAGTTGTCCTGTCCCCTTAGCAGAAAAACACCCACAAAGCATAATGTTTCCACCTCATGTTTGACCGTGGATATGGTGTTCTTGGGGTCATAGGCAGCATTCCTCCTCCTCCAAACACGGCGAGTTGAGTTGATACCGAAGAGCTCGATTTTGGTTTCATCTATCCACAACACTTTCACCCAGTTCTCCTCTGAATCATTCAGATGTTCATTGGCAAACTTCAGACGGGCCTGTATATGTGCTTTCTTGAGCAGGGGGCCCTTGCGGACGCTGCAGGATTTCAGTTCTTCACGGCGTAGTGTGTAACCAATTGTTTTCTTGGTGACTATGGTCCCAGCTGCCTTGAGATCATTGACAAGATCCTCCCGTGTAGTTTTGGGCTGATTCCTCAACGTTCTCATGATCATTGCAACTCCACGAGGTGAGATCTTGCATGGAGCCCCAGGCCGAGGGGGATTGACAGTTCTTTTGTGTTTCTTCCATTTGCGAATAATCCCACCAACTGTTGTCACCTTCTCACCAAGCTGCTTGGCGATGGTCTTGTAGCCCATTCCAGCCTTGTGTAGGTCTACAATCTTGTCCCTGACATCCTTGGAGAGCTCTTTGGTCTTGGCCATGGTGGAGAGTTTGGAATCTGATTGATTGATTGCTTCTGTGGACAGGTGTCTTTTATACAGGTAACAAACTGAGATGAGGAGCACTCTCAGCTCGTTACCTGTATAAAAGACACCTGGGAGCCAGAAATCTTTCTGATTGAGAGGGGGTCAAATACTTATTTCCCTCATTAAAATGCAAATCGATTTATAACATTTTTGACATGCGTTTTTCTGGATTTTTTTGTTGTTATTCTGTCTCTCACTGTTCAAATAAACCTACCATTAAAATTATAGACTGATCATTTCTTTGTCAGTGGGCAAACATACAAAATCAGCTGGGGATCAAATACTTTTTTCCCTCACTGTAAATAAATCATTTAGGCAAATAGGCTATTTGCTGTATCTCAGATTAAAAACTATGAAGCACTGTGACAAGAATGATAAGACGACAATAACTACAGTAGCTATGAAGGTATGGCTTTATCAGTTCAATAAAATAAATACACAAAACTACATCCATTGCATCCATTAAATCAGGCGTATTCAAAATGTACCCTGGAGGTCCGGAGCACTGATGTGTTTTTCTCTACTTGATCATTCATTTTACCCACCTGGTGTCCCAGGTCTAAACCAGTCCTTGATTAGAGGCTGATGGCAGACTGGTGTCCCAGGTCTAAACCAGTCCTTGATTAGAGGCTGATGGCAGACTAGTGTCCCAGGTCTAAACCAGTCCTTGATTAGAGGCTGATGGCAGACTGGTGTCCCAGGTCTAAATCAGTCCTTGATTAGAGGCTGATGGCAGACTGGTGTCCCAGGTCTAAACCAGTCCTTGATTAGAGGCTGATGGCAGACTGGTGTCCCAGGTCTAAACCAGTCCTTGTTTAGAGGCTGATGGCAGACTGGTGTCCCAGGTCTAAACCAGTCCTTGATTAGAGGCTGATGGCAGACTGGTGTCCCAGGTCTAAACCAGTCCTTGATTAGAGGCTGATGGCAGACTGGTGTCCCAGGTCTAAACCAGTCCTTGATTAGAGGCTGATGGCAGACTGGTGTCCCAGGTCTAAACCAGTCCTTGATTAGAGGCTGATGGCAGACTGGTGTCCCAGGTCTAAACCAGTCCTTGATTAGAGGCTGATGGCAGACTGGTGTCCCAGGTCTAAACCAGTCCTTGATTAGAGGCTGATGGCAGACTGGTGTCCCAGGTCTAAACCAGTCCTTGATTAGAGGCTGATGGCAGACTGGTGTCCCAGGTCTAAACCAGTCCTTGATTAGAGGCTGATGGCAGACTGGTGTCCCAGGTCTAAACCAGTCCTTGATTAGAGGCTGATGGCAGATAGGGTATGGGAGTGAGGCCTGCAGTCACTTTATGGGAGTTAGTGTTCAATGTCTCTCCACCTGCTGGGCTCTGGGCAAACACACCAATCTGGCCACTCATGATATCAATGTGTGTGTTCTTCTGTTCATCCAGCACCATGCTGCTGGAATTTCCCATCACTTCCTGAAGGCCCCATGCCACTGGCTCCTGATCCACCGCTAACCATTACTGTACCAGTCGGCAGCTGTATAGGAGAGAGTCCTTTAATGGGGAGGGTACCATTACCTCTCGGTTTCATCAGCAGCCTGATATGTGTGATTTTTTTGTAATATTTTTTAACGGCACCCTTCCTTCTATGTGAGCGTTGCATAACCCTTAACCCTTTATTGGGAATTAAAATTGGGTACATGGAAACCGTGAACCCAGCAGGTCGTATTGTTCATCAATGATATGAATCTGGTTACAAGAGATTGTGATCATAGTAACATGATAATAGCACATAGGCCTAGTTGAACTCAATTAACATTTTGGGACTTTGTAGAGATACAAAAGCATCCGGAAATCAAACAGTTTGCTATCAAAATCATAAGTCAGTTGTACTCATTTGTCCTTGTTAAACAATAGCATGAGGTAAGCAGGTAGCCGATGAGGTCATCCGGACTACAGTGGGCTTGCTAAGCGGCTAAGCTCTTGCCGAAGCAAGACTGTAGAGTATGTGAAATACCAAGAGGAACCGAGGGAGATTATTTGTGTTTGTGAGGGGGGCAGAGGCTATACGTGGAGTCTCCAGAGGTGAGGTGTAAACTCTCCACTCGACAGTCGCCCTACATCCACATCAGCACAGTGTGTCGGTGCAGCAACAGCTCCCATTCCAAAATCTGATCTGAGGTCATAAATATCAATAAAACTGTAAGAGACTACTTTTGCGTTCCAAATGGCAACCTATTCCCTATAAAGTGCACTGCTTTTGACCAGGGCCCATAAGGTTCTGGACAAAAGTAGTGCACTGTGTAGGGAGTAGGGTGCCGTTTGGAACTAAGCCTACAGCTTCCGTGGCTGTGCAGCACAGAACAGCACCATGTGCAGGAGAGAATCCATTAAACAAACAACGGGAGGAATAAATGTCTTCCACACAAAGTTTGTTAGTTCATTGAGGTCCCTTTCTGAAAGTTTTAGGGTGTTTTTTGATACTGTCTTTTATACCCAGGTAAAAATCACTTTTGAAATGCACTCTTTTTTCAGTCGTTTTCTACAGGTAAAATATATTTTGGGACACAGGTTAGAGAATTTCTCTCAAGAACATATGAACGTGGGGATGTGAAGAATGGTTGTATAACCAAGATCTGCACCATTTGAAAAGCAGGTTTTCTCAGACACATGTCCAAGGTGAACCCACAGACTGCCCCATATTAGATGTGCACATTTTCTGTATGGGTATGTGCTGAATGAGTTTAAAGTAACCATCGCAGTGCTAGCTGTGCCACTAGAGATCCTGGTTCGTATCCAGCCTCTGTCGTAGCCGGCCGCGACCGGGAGACCCATGGGGCGGCGCACAATTGGCCCAGCGTCGTCCAGGGTAGGGGAGGGAATGGCCGGCAGGGATGTAGATCAGTTGGTAGAGCATGGCGTTTGCAATGCCAGGGTTGTGGGTTCGATTCCCATGGGGGGCCAGTATGAAAAATAAATAAAAATAATAATAATAATAATAATAATAATAATAATAATAATAATAATAATAATGTATGCACTCACTAACTGTAAGTCGCTCTGGATAAGAGCGTCTGCTAAATGACTAAAATGTCAATGTAAAAATGTAACCATGTTTACCTTCTTAACGAGATGAAAAGTAAGGATTCCTATTCTGCACCTACAACCCTTTCCTCTGTCTTCAATTCCATTTCCTCCTCCTCCTCCTCCTCCTCCCCCCATTCAACCACTATTGTTCTAGTCATATGCAATCAAATTATATCAGTGTTAACAGACACACATTTGCAAACGCAGATAGACGCACGCGCACCAACACCTGCTGCACGCACACACACACACACACACAGTACAGAACACCAAGGTGTGACATGACCCAGTGATCTTTCTACTGCTACACTAAGGAACAACAACACTTGTCTTTCCCTGTGCTTCCAGTAGCATACGAATGTGAGTGGTTTCTTTTAGGGATCTCTTGCGCTGACAGACATGATATCTACTCGGGACTCGTGGAATGCCAGTGAAGTGTTGCTACTTGAGCCTAGCTCAGCTAATGGACTGCTAATAGAAGAAGACGACGTTGCCCAGTGATGCTCCCTCTGTAGTTAGGTGTGTGACAGTCTGTGAT